>NC_137039.1:30411399-30481399 GCF_032717465.1 Coenobita brevimanus | reverse complement strand
TATATCTGTCTATAACTGCATAAAATACCGTCTTACTCTCAAGATCATCACTGAGGGTGAACCTGTAGAATATTAACAAAAAAATGGATGAAAGAATAATAATACTTATTATACCAGTATCTATTGTTATATCTTCCTAAAATAGATGAAAAAAGATCTCATTCTCAAAATCAAAGCAGAAGTGAACCTGCAGCACGCAGACAGAAGCAAACAGATGATAAAATAATGGTTTGTAATATATTTGTCACTATATCTGCCTGCAGTACTGTGAAAACCCACCTTATTCTCAAAAATATCATTAGGCATGAGTTTGCAAAAATGAAAAATAACTGATGATAAAATAATGGATGACACAATAATTAGCTAAATCCAATCTGCTTGTATCATCTATCTATAACATTAAGAAAAACTCTTTACGATTAGAACCAAAGATGCCATCCCTGGACTAAGTGTGATTTACAAGGCTAGGAAGAGTGAGAAAAACAAGAAAAAATAATTAACTATACTGTACAATCTGCCATCATACAAGTCAAAAAGCCACTAGAAGCCATCTTATGCTCAGAGTGGTCACTAAAGCTAACTGACAAAAATGAAGAATGATGACACAAAAATATATACTGAATAACCAACAAAACAACAACTGCTGTTTAAATCTATCCATAAATCACACAAAGCTCTCTTACTTTCAGAACCGTCATTAGGGGTGAACCTTCCAAAGGTGCCGTCCCAGAACCGGGTACGATTGACGAGGTTGGGAATATATTGGTCCAGGATAATGGCCCGCTCCTGGCCCGCCTCTGCCATGCCATGGTCTGAGATTACCAGCAGGTTCACACAAGAGAGTAATTGCCTGGCCCTCAACCCCTCCACCAACCGACCCACCATCCTGTCCACTTCTTGGAGTTTGATGTTTACCTGTGAAGAGGGAAGATGAGGAGTTATTCATGTCCACTGACCGCAAGAGGATCATTGGGGTCCATGAACTGTACGAGGGTCTTTAAGGTGTGTCAGCTATATGACAGTCATTAAGGTATACTGAGAGTCTGAGGGTCATTAGGGCAAGCAATCAATTTTTACTATGGCTAAGGTTTAGACTGAAGCCTTTCAACCACAAAATGGTCATAATGACAGACAAACAGTTTTTGCTGAAGCAACAGTTTTCCCTTAAAACATGACTGGCAACAATCTAATTCACATGCAGGCCCCCACTTCTATAGGCTATCCAATCTGGATAT
This sequence comes from Coenobita brevimanus, assembly GCF_032717465.1. Taxonomy (NCBI): domain Eukaryota; kingdom Metazoa; phylum Arthropoda; class Malacostraca; order Decapoda; family Coenobitidae; genus Coenobita; species Coenobita brevimanus. The sequence continues at coordinate 30,480,164 of NC_137039.1, read as the reverse complement.
CTTAGTAAACCATGCCACCTTCCCCCAGCGCCTAACAGTTATTGTATGGCTGGCTGGGCTGTAGGCTGTCACTTACTGTCTTACTACAGAGCTGCTAAGATCACATAATAACATTCATCGCACGATATAAGAATACTTCAATACCTGGAGATCTGCAGTTATTTGTACTACATAATTTTCCCATATGCCACTATACTCATGAATGTTTTGTCTAAGGAAATTATTTTCAAAAGGTAAAGAGAGGCTACAGTAATAAAATTGGAGCAAGAATAAGTCGAAGAATGGTTGAAAAATGTTTATACCACTCTTTACTTCTTGATTTTTACAACAACTATTGAATCAATTCAAGAATAGGAATTCACAGAGAGAATATTATCTTGATTACCGTGGCCACTTCAAATTTTATTAAATGTATGGCAGAGATGAGGTAGAGAATGTTTTATGCAAAGATCTGCGAGTGCATGGACTTGTATGTCTGGGTGGTGTGTCCTACCACCTCTCCCTCCCTTGTCTCTGTGTACCACAATCCTCTTCCCCCCCCAACTCTCTCTCTCTCTCTCTTTCTCTTTCTCTCTCCTCTCTTGTAATGTACAGTGGTGCTCTGGCAGCTGAGTAAGTGATGGTTGGCAACATTAAATGGCACCAAAATCATGCCAGTGAGGCCAGGCACTGCCCCACCCACTCAGACTGTCACACGTCAGTTACCTCCCGTTATTTTGAGGGGGGGTGGGGGGATGACTTTTCCCATGCACACCCCTGATAGGCCTGTTGGTGCACCTGGACTTCTCAGCCAAACCAAGAATATTGTCCTAAACGTATTCAACTATTCTGAGAAGGAGAAAAGTGAGCCATTTGAAGAAGTAGTGAAGAAAACCTATGAGGCAACAAAAGTTTCACATGCATTAATTAACAGGATCAGAAAAGTGAACTCAAGGCAAAAGAAGTGAGCAGGGATTATTCAGTCACCACTTCACCAGTAACGGCTTGCACCTATGCTTGGGACAATTGAGTGATCTCACAAACAATGTAACCATTATACATTACGAGAGAGAGAGAGAGAGATGGGGAGGGGGAGGACTATGGTACACAGAGACAGGGGAGGGAGAGGTGGTAGGGCACACAACCCAAACATACAAGTCCATGTGCTCGTAATCTTTTTCTCTACCTCCGCTGTACCATATTTTTCATAAAATTTGAAGTGACCAGGGTAATCATGATAATTATCTCTCTGAGAATTCTTACTTTGTTTTTGACTTGCTTCAATAGTTGCTGTAAAAATCAATGATAAGTAAAAAGTGGTATAAACATTTTTCAGCCATTCTTCTACTTATTTTTGCTTTAATTTTTTTACTGTAGCCTCTCTTAACATTTTGAAAATCAATTTCCATAGAGAAAACATTCACGAGTATAGTGGCATATGGGAAACTTATGTAGTACAAATAACTGCACATCTCCAGGTATTAAAACATTCTTATATCGCACGATGAATGTTATTATGTGACCTTAGCAGCTCTGTAGTAAGACAGTAAGTGACAGCTTACAGCCCAGCCAGCCATACAATAACATTTACGCACGGGGGGAAGGGGATGTGGCTTACTGAGATATCCAGATTGGATAGCCTTTACTGCTTGGTGAGAAAGGACTAATGGGAAACAAACATTTCCAACAGCCTGACAAGGGAAATAAACTCTGTTCTTCCAGATGCAAGCCAGATGTGCAGCTGGATGTGCTAATCAACACAACACTGGCCTACTCATAAATAGGTGGCTAGGGGAGAACACTATCATAACGTCTTCAGTCTGGTAACATAAATTTTGCTTTCTTGCTACTTTCAAACAATTTTACTCAGCACAAGAGGCATTTGTTGAATTGGAATGGTTAGATATAGCCTTTAATACAGATTTAGTACTACCATCTCCTTCCTATGTTGAATGATATTGTCTGGTGACAGCAAGAATACAATATAAAATAAGTCACAGGAGTGAGTGAGTTAATTGCGACTGTGGCGGATTATACCTGCTGTGAGTAGGGGCCAAAGTCATGTCCCGCTGAGTCTGGTTCATGCATATAGAGGGTGATGAAGGAGGGGCGACGGTCAGGGGGAAGGTCCAACCATGCCAGTACCTAAAAACACAATGCAAGGATTATGTGCACCTCTTAAGGAACTTATTTGTGGGTTAAGGCGGCTCTCAATCACATCATTATGTTACAACACAATATGAGAATGTTAATGTTTTGAGAGGATTCTCAAGGGTTTAGAGAGGTCCCACTCATACCAGTCCTTCAAAATAAGAGAAAAGGGTTAAGTACCTGTCTTACAGACACACTTTCATGAATTAACCCCTTATGGGCGGGCAACTTATCAATTATACGACCGTGTGGGGCGGTATATTTCCGGAAAAATAAAGTATCAAAGAATAAGACTAAACGTGCAAAAATCGATGAAAATGGATGAAAAACGAAGACAAGAGGTGTTACATACGTGGTAATATGTCTCTGCTGGCTGTGGGAGGAGGAGGGGAGGGGTGAGGGAGGCATGCAGACAGGCAGCATATCACCAGGCGCGCCTAGGGCGAGGCTAGCTAACTCTTCACCCATTTTCTTTGTCTTCACCACTGAACACTATATTTATCATTTATGTATTCTTTACACTATTCATTGTCTTCAAAATCTTACCTATGTGTTTTCTATTTCACTTGAACACTTATAACAATAAAACTTATGTACTTATATTCTATTTTACTTACACAATTACAACTTATATATGTATATATTATTATATTTGTTTGAAGGCTTAGGAGGGTAGAGGGCAGGACAGTAGGTGACAGGGATGCCTTATCACCCAATTTCACCAATAAATTAGGGCCGACAATGATCGGACGTTACATAACGTGGCCTGCCTCCTCATGCACGGACGTTACGTAACGTCGCCCGCCTGTTAGGGGTTAAAGGGCTCTAAACTATGTTTTTACCTACATAAAAATAAATACATATTCATCACCATCATCATCATCATCATCATCCAATCCTAAGTTGCTCCATGAGGAGTGTAGGGGCCTGGGGCTAGGCAATTTGGTCCTGGCATGTAAGATGAGAGTGACCAGCCTCACTCATCCCTGAGTGGCACTATGTGAGCAATAAACCTCAACCACCCCTTGGATATAAACCTTCACCGGTTCAATCTGATAGGAGCGCTGTAATTACCCACTAAACCACCAGGCACCAAAAGTTGGTTATATGGTTACCACCCAGCATAGTAAATGATTTCCTGGTGTACAGGAAACCATTTGGCTTGTCACTCAGTGTAGAGTCACCCACAGGCAGAAGGAGGAGGAAAGAATGAAAGAAAGACGGGCAGAAGAGGGAGTGTTAAGTCACCTGTAGGCAGAAGGACGAGGAATGAATGAAGGAAAAAAAGGCAGAAGAGGATGGAAGGAGGGAAGGATGGAGAGAGGTAAATAATAAATAAATAAAAGATCAAGAAAATGTATTCATATTTCTCATCCATAATCCAATTCTGTAGAGCTCCATAAGGATGATAGTAGGGGCTTAAAACCACAATATACACTTCACCATAGGTCCCCAAACCTGTTTCTTCCCACCTTGCTCCCACTGAATGTACTTTATGGAACTCCCAGGATCCAGTGGGTTGGTTCTCTAGTTTGTTTACACTCAACTTTTGCCGACACTTCACAGGAGAGAGATAGGAGCATGGTTTTGACCCAAAAGATACACTCCACCACCGACTCTTGGTGCCCCAATCATTCATGACTTTTTTTTTTTTTTTTTTTTTTTTTTTTTTTTTTTTTTTCCAGGAATGGATGCCCGAGTGATAGTAATGTACTATATTGTGAATGCTTTCTTTTGGCATTTTTATCTTCCTTCCATCTTTCCATCCTTCCTCTTTTGTCTCTCTTTCCTTCATTCTTTCCTCTCCCTTCTGTCTACAGGTGACTCTTCACTGAATGACAAGTCAAATGGTTTCCTGTACACCAGGAAACCATTTACTATGCTGGGTGGTAACCACATACCCAAATTAAGGCACCTGGTAGTTTAGTGGGCAATTAAGGTGCTCCAATTGGACTGAGCTGGTGCACGTTTATATCCAAGGGGTGGCTGGGGATTATTGCTCACATTACGCTGCTTAGGGATGAGTGAGGATGGCCAATCCCATCTTAAATGTCAGGACCAACTTGCCTAGCCCCAGGCTCCTATGCTCCTCATAGGGAAACACTGGATTACATGACAAATGAATGAATGAATGAATTAACCATTTTACCGGTATATTTATCATGCATTTACCACATACTGTACCTGTATTAGTGTCATTGTAATTTAGAATTCCATGTTATTTCTTGATTTTAATTAGCATCTGTATCATGAATGCAACATTATTAAACAGGAAAACGAAATTAACTGCTTACCAAACTCTGAGTCAAACAGACATAATGACATTATACTTTTTTTTTTCTTTAACAAGAAAAAAATCATATCACCACAAGCAGATTCCTTTGGCTTGAATATACAGTAATCCCTTGATTATCAGACATAATAGAGCCAAAGGCATGTCCGAATAATGGCTCTGTCTGGATAGTGGACTTCTCCCCTGGCCCCAATTCGAACATAACCTAACTCTGAAAGCCAGTGTAAAAGGCCACTATAGTACATCATACAACACTTGTTCCTCTTGTTTAGAACTATTCTATCTGGTCAAGCAGACCTATAAACCACAGCCAAGCAATTACCATGGTCAAGCAATCACCACTGCAGAGCCAGGAAAAAAAAAAAAAAAGCTACACAAGAAAAATGCAGTGGGCACACAAAGCGTAATAGTAAAATGGAATATAATCATGATGAAACAGAATAAAATCATGGTACAGTACAGTAAGCTACAATAAAATCAATGTCAACACTCACAATCTGACCATCCCACATCAATCTTACCCAAGATCTTCTGCTTCTCCAGGGTCAGTACTACCCTCTTCCTCTTCCCTGGTGAAGGGGCCACCATTACACACCCTAGGAAGAGGCATACAGGGAATAGCACGGCCTAAAGAAGGTAGCGAACAATGACAAAAACCACCACGTGTGCCGCCATAACAACTGTCCAAGAGGAGCCGTTCAAAACACTGTCACCGCGTGGGAACAAAGAACAACCAAGGGGGTCTCTAGCAGATACTGGGTGAACTACCCAGCCAGACAGGGTGGTGCCACCGGGCTATTCCCACCCAGCTGGGTGAAAATGTTCACGCAGCTGTGCATTTTGTCTGGATGAACTGTAAAAAAGTACAAACCATGGTTTCAAACAGCCAGATCACATTGTCCAGGTATGGATTATCCAGGTGAAGGACGTCCAGATAATAGAGGGATTACTGTATAACAAACAGATGGAAAAATATAGTTGAATCTAAAGTTATAGTCATCTGAATATTAACAAACTCTGATTGCTTAATGCTATAAAAAAAAAAAAAAAAAAAAAAAAAAAAAATATTAGCAAACTCTGATTGCTTAATGCTAAAAAAAAAAAAAAAAAAAAAAGACAATGACACAAGTATCTTCCTAAAGTTTGATGAAACATATAGCGGAAAAAATCATGCCATCTGAATCATGCACAAGGAGAGACAGGGTTTTCAATATACAGTATTTCACAAATTGTAAATTTTCTTCAGATGGAACTAGGAAGATAACTGTTTCCATGACTGTACCTACTAATTCTGAAAACCCAATATGATGACTGGGTTAGACTACTTAATTCAGAAATTTAAGGTGAGCATGGTCAGTTTCAATCCCCAACTATATGGTCAATGAACTCCAACTTTACCCTGGATTTTAATCCTACAGTACCACATCCAACTCGAGTGCCATCACTCAGAGACCAACAGGAATGAATCTGCTGACTATAATGTTTCCATTCAATGTAGTAGGTGGTTTTCTGGAATACTAAAAAGTGTAAATTAATCACTGACCTGGTCGACCCTGTATTCAAAGGGGATACTTTCATTATAGCGGTACCAGTAGGAGGCCTGGAGTCCCTCTACTTCAGACCCGGGCCAAAAGAATGTGGCTGCCCGCTTGCCCTGAAGGATAGCGCAAGAGAGAAAAGCGTTACATGGATTATACCTACACTGCTCGCTGGCTCAGTGGTAATGCTCTTGCCTGCCATCTGGTAGACAAGAGTTCGCGCCTTGCTCAGGTTGCAAAAAGTTTCACTGATGAAGTGGGTGGTTACTGTCCCCCTTGAGTCAGGGGATGGATGTGTGCATTTGTGAAGGTCACAGCCTTGCCCTTAGATTGCAATATATGAGCTCTCAGCTCTCTTCTGGGAGTGGGGGAGGTGGAAGCTGACAATCACGCTCATCATGTGATCCTCCTGACTGACGCAATGCATTACACTTCTTGTGGTTTTTTGCAGGTTTTTAGATTACAACAGGGAAATTATTTGTTAGTCACAGAAGTATAAGGAGAAAGAGAGAGAGAGAGAGAGAGAGAGAGAGAGAGAGAAATGACCTTTACATAGCCATTAAACATATACTGTATTAGGGTAACTGAGGTAATTAGCCATTATATTAACACAAACATGTTCCCTAATCACAATCACCCAAAACAACTACTGGTATATCTACAAGCCCACCTGTCTCTCAGCAGTCTTCCAGATGGGCTCTCCCCCAAAGAAACGACGCTGAAAGCTCTCCGGTGTACCCAATCGGAATTCGCGCTTGAACTCAGGATCATAGAATTTGTTTGCAATGATCCCGTGCGCTGGCGGGTACAGGCCCTGGAATAAATAATCATCGTCGTCATCATATATTAGCTGGAAAAAAAATAGCTGCCAAAAATTACTAGCAGCAGCTAAATCACCCATGCTTTTGCCAATTCAGGACTGGGGCTTGGTTGCTCAGACCAGACATTTAAGGTGAGAGATCAATTGCTCTTTCCCGAGTGGCACTGTGTGACCAACAATCTCCAACCATCCCTTAGACATAACACCTCACAGGCTACAGCCAGCTAAAGCACCAACTAGATCATACTCATTCACTACTGATTCCTGTCTTCAAAAATCTTGGTATCACATCAGGCCTGTAGCTAGCCACCAGGAATGGGTCAAGAGGGTCAGATGACCCCTCCCACCTGCCTGAAGGTTCACTTTCTCATGGTCTGTTTTTTAATATCAGTGCAAAAGGAGTCACTCTCCTTCATTCAGAAGTTTTGTGGTGCTTTGCAACATCGCTTATGCATACACCCAAACCCCTACAGCAAACATGCAGCAGACCTTTGACCATCTGGCTGTTATGCAAGTCCAGATACAGCAGAAAATGAACCCCCTTTCAAAATCACAGACAAAAGAGCTAAAGAAGCAGCCAGTAATATAAACCTAAACACACACCCACCACGGCAATAATATAGTGGTTGGGGGAGGTAATGGAGGGGTGGGAAGATGATAGTCATCATAACAGTGATAATAAGTAGGAAAATGAAGGTGCAAAGAACAAACACCATACCCAACAAGACACTCACTGTAGCAATGGTATAGTGGTTGGGGAAAGTGATGGTTGGGTAGGAAGGCTTTATATATGGGGCTCGGACCCCCCTATTTGACAGAGCTTGTAGTGTGGGGGTAAGCCCTCGATGAAGGTAGTCTGATCGGAACCCATCCATCGACACCAGAATCTGTGAGGAATGATACCACTGTCAGGATGGGGGGAAAAATTTACCTTACCATTCTTCCTCCCTCTCTCTCACACCCACACCCACACAAACAACAATAAAAACCAGATCTATAAGGAAAGACAACAATAAAAGGGAAATGTCAAACACACACACACACACACACACACACACACACACACACACACACACACACACACACCCTTCCTCATTTTCACTCGCAATCTCCTACAATTTTTCCTACACGGCAAGTGAAAAACGAATCACCAATATGAGAATGGCATCTGAGGAGGGCAAAAGCAAGTCAACCACATTTACGAACATCCCTCATGAATTAGCTGTGGAAGTCCTGATATATGTTCAATAATGGGGAAAGTGTATTAATTAACCCTTTTACTGATATCAAGACTTTACTGATATCAGCAGCAGATACTTCTACTTTATGGAGACTGTAACTGATTGTCATTATCAGTCAATAATTTTACTTAGCTTGAGAGAACTTTCAGACTGATGAAGGAAGGTGGGCAGAAGCATAAGAGGCAATTTGTCATAGACATGATAACCTCTTAACTAAAATGATGTCTATTTTAGTTTACTCTTGCTACCTCCACTCAATTTTGGTCAACTCAGGAAGGACCTCTGGTAGTGAAGGGTCAATGACGACTAGATCCATCCCGTCCATCCCCTCCCCAGTTCAAGGCCTCTCTCTAATGCAGAATAAAATCATCTGGAGGAAGTAAAAATAAACTACACTCTTTTAATCCTAACTTGGCCCTGATTTTCATCCTTTTGCAGCTTATTTCATGCAGTTCAAATTCAGAATGAGACAATACTACAGCTCTACCTACTTTTCATAGCACTGCTTCATGACCAACATAATTTGTGGTGCCAATCTACTGTCACAACTTGGAATTCAGGATGGGGAGATGGCAATTTTAGGGCCAACTCAGAGTAAAAGGAGTATGACTGAGACTTCCCCTTGTCAAAAAAAAATAAGATCAGTTTCCCTAAGCTGAATAAAATAACCTAATATGAACCAGAATAAAATACAGACTATGTACCCAACCTAAAGTTATCTATTTGACTGCCATGACATCTCAATTAAACGAAAGTAATGGTTGAGGTGAAGACAGAAACCTGTACATTACACATGAAAAATCATCCAATAAATTACCATTGTGCCAGGAATCAAACCCGGGATTCTCAGGTGAAAGCCAGGCAGCATTCCACTATGCCACGACCAGGTAAGTTATCTCACACTGTCACAATCTTGTAACCAATGTCCCTCCACCCCCAGTGTGGGCCTGAAGAGAATGAGATAACCCCCTGGCATTTGGGTAAGTAGATACTTTTAATCTATCCCAAGCACTAGTGGCACTTGTTGCCTGGCTCTCACCTGAGAGTCCCAGGTTCCATTCCCGGCATAATGGCAATATATTGGATAATGGCTGGGCGTTTATCTGAACGTGATACCTAATAAGGTTCCATGCAATGAAAGGATGAAATTAATTCTCTCTCCCTCTCTTTCAAACCCAAGTACAATACACATATATACTGTACATACATCACACAAAACACAGCAAAATAAAATACAATATAAATCTCTAAACACAGCAAAATAAAATACAATATAACTCTCTCTCTCTCTCTCTCATACACAGTATAAGTACACACACATATATACTTTACACAAAGCATGGCAAAATAAAATATAACTCTCTCTCTCTCTCTCTCATACACAATGTAAGCACACACACATAATATACATCATAAAAAACATAGCAAAATGAAATACAGTATGTTTCTCTCTCTTTCAAACACAACATAATGAAAAATGAATACCGTTTTGTTTCGTTTTTAAAGGCTCCAACATGCTTGCATGTGTCGGCCTTGGTCACCTAATGGCGGTTCTCCATGCTGCAGGATCTATTGCAGCCTCCCTGTTCAGTATCTTAACCCTGAGGTCATATTTAATGACCTCGTCCCACGTCTTTCTCCGTCTACCCCTCACAACCCCACCCCCAATATTAACACTTCTCACCTTCTGCACCCAGTTATCATCCCTCATCCTCTCCACATGCCCAAACCATCTCAATCTACCTCTCCTCATCACAACACCAATACACTCCAGACCCATCCTACCTCTCAACTCTTCCATCGTAAACCCAGCCCCCCTAGGCCTTACACTCAGGGACGCACTGCACATCCACCTAATCATTGTCATTTCTGTACATCTGAGCCTGCGAATATCCTCCTCCTTTACTGTCCAGGTTTCACTACCATACAGCATTACACTCCTAACACGTGCTGCATACAAAAACCCCTTAGCACACAGGGAGAGTCCTCTCAATGTCAGGAGAGGCAACAGCTCCCTGAACTTCTTCCAACCACTTCTCACCCTAGCAACAGAGCCAGCTCCAGCACCACCTACAGCACACAACATGTCTCCCAGATAACAAAACTCTTCCACACACTCAAGAGACATGGTAAAAAAAAAATACAGTACTGTATAACTCTTTCTCTCTCTCTCTCTCTCTCTCATACACAATGTAAGTACAAACACAACCATATATCACACAAAACACAGCAAAATGTAACATAACTCTCTCTCTCAACTCACAAGGGGAGGTTGGTTCCTGTAGGTTGGGGGGCATGTTGGGCGATTTAGGTGATAGGGTAGGGATGGAGGCAGGGGCCAACCACCTGATACCACACTGGATGCAACCCCGAGCACCAATAAAGTTGTCTGAAAATAATAAGTCTGGATCTGAGAGGTTGAAAAAAGTATGAAAATAAAATCAAAATCATATTAAAAAGGCTTGATACGGTATGTCTTGTGCTCTGTCCAGAAATAAAAATTCTGGATGTCTGGAAATATGTCTAGAAATAAGTCTGCAGTCTGGAAATTACAAGACTAGAAATAAGTGCATGTACATTAGAAATGAAACTGCCTAGGAGAGTGTATGTGAGCAAGGTGGAGGGAGGATGGGGACGGGGAGACTGAGGATGACATGGATGGATGGGGTGGAGAGGTATAACAGTATGAGTGGTGAGTTGGAGAAAGGGCAGCCTGATGGTAGAGGACAGAGTGACCTGAAGTCACTTCATCTGTGGCCACACCTTCCAGGAATAGGGTGTCCGGCAATAGACAGATAAAGAGAAATTATAGAATCTGGGGTTTGATACTAAGTCTGGAAATGGGCAAGAAAATTAAAGCCCACATGTGTGAAAAGTATCTTTTAAAAAGGTGGGGAGGGGGGTGAAGGAGGAATAAAGTCTGAAAATATGTGTCGATGACTGCATAAGGGAGGTGGGTTTGGAGTGGTGGGAGGGAGTGATGACAGGGAGACATGAAGAAGCTTTATGCCAGCTGTCATCTTGAATAATTTTTCCTATCTGTTGGTTTCTTCTTCCTGCACATAAAGAGTGAAGAGGATAACAAGGAAGATGAATCAATAATAATAATAATAATAATAATAATAATAATAATAATAATAATAATAATGTTGATAATGATGATGATGAAGATTAGGTGGGGAAAAAAGGTCTGGATGATACTGGTGATTCGTATTATTATTATTACAAAATACTCTTCACAATATTAGCCATAAGATGAACATGAACTCGAAGAATAACAACAGCAGACCAGAAGAAAACAACAACAACAACAACAAAAAGCAACAAGGAAACCGGTTCAAGCTCGGTGTGGTCGCCTAGCAAGACATCTGAGACTCTAGCTCATTTAAATAACTGTCATCATCATCATCATCATCATCATCATCATCATCATCATCTTTGTTATCATCATCATCATCTATCTATATACTGATCCGATTTCTGTATGTATGTTGGTTTGTCACCACTGCACAGCAATAACGGGGCATGTAGTGCAAATTTTTGTAAGAGCAAGGTACCGTTAAAATGCTTTAACTTGAAGAATAAAACAATTTCCAGGCCAATCGGGCCATCGGTTCCCGAGTTTTGACTAATTTCTGAAGATAGGAAGTGATGACATCGAGCGGTGGCCGCCGAAGGCAGCCTCTCGGCGAGTCATCATAATACCATCACCTCTGTTACTATCGTCACCATCATCTCATCTCCAGCAGCAGCAGCACCATCATCGTTATCATCAGCAGCAGCACCATCATCGTTATCATCATTATTATCATCATCATTATTATAACCTTCACTGTCACCACATTATCGTTATCATAATGTCATCCTTACCACCCAAAAAGAGAGCAAGCCCGTGAAGGTTCTCCTCTCCATACAAGAACCATCAGATTAACACACACACACACACACACAGAAATCGATAGCTCTTTAATTTCATATATCCGCAAAATTGTATTTAAAACACTGGAGGTCATAGGCAGAGGGCAGGGTAAACTGAAGAAGACTGCTGCAGAGGTAACCGTTTGTGTACAAGAAAAACTGGGAATACCGGAGACCTCTCAAATTACAGAGCTGGACAGAAAAGGGGTGACTGAGTTGCTAGACGGGTGCTGCGTGCCCGTCGTAATGAGGCAGGTATGCAGGTGGAAAGTTCAAATGACAGGCTACCAGTGTAACATCGATACTAGGAGGAAGTGATGCAACACTGCGGCAAAGAAGAAAAACTGAAGACAGCCAGTGAGCTGACAGAAGAACTATACAGTACGGAGTCAGTTCTACGAGAGATGAAGTCCACTCCTTTTTGTAAACTACGGTGATTCATTCTACCTTCTACATTTAACTGTTCTACCTTCGTGTTCTGTAATCATGTGCCTTGTGTACTGTTTACCTATTCAACTTTCGTGTGTATAATTACTTTGTGCTAAATTTTCATGTGTTAAACTTCTGTCTCTTACCTTCGTGTGTTTAACTTTCAGTTCTTTTCTTACGTTTGTTCAACATTCGTCCTCTTTTCAACTTAAACGTGGTGTACTATTGATTTTCGATGATAGTCTTTTTTACCTTCATGTGTATAATATTCGTATTCAACTACTTCATCTGTTCCACTTTCACCTGCTCTTCTCCCCTATTCGTATGTTCAACTACTTCATCTGTTCCACTTTCACCTGCTCTTCTCCCCTATTCGTATGTTCAACTACTTCATCTGTTCCACTTTCACCTGCTCTTCTAGTTTAGTCTGTTCTTCAGCTTTCGTATGCTATACAGTAGGCTACTTTACTTTCATCGGGGTTGCTGTACTGCGCTCTACATATAAAAAATGTCGAGGTAGGCTAATATCAGCCGTTATTATTATTATTATTATTATTTTTTTTTTTTTCATGATAGAGGAAGGCTTTAACTAAGTCCCAAACTACTTCTTGCAAGGAAGAAAATAATTCCAAGGTATTCTGCTTTACGGTACCCTAGCACCCTTCAAACCAGTTTTGCCTCTCTAGACATTAATCGCTGGGCATGAATAAAACCGTCAAGCAGAAGTAGAAAGAAAATGAACAGATCCGGTACTCTGTCTTTCACGTATACAAATGATCAACTGAACAAACTGTACAACTACCTTCCTCTGTTTGCGTTCTATTGCCTTTGACTTTTTTTCTCTTCTCTCTCTCTCTTACCTTTATTTATTTATTTTTTTGCATACATGAACACAGCTAATCTCTTTCACGTTACATGTCAGGTTACATTGAAATTAACATATATTGATTATAGGTTTCTTTTGATGAATTAGTTTCAGAAGGGGCAAATTTCGTTCTTATTTGTATGAACACACACACACACACACACACACACACACACACACACACACACACACACACCGGAGTGACGACCTTGCCTTGCGCGCAATGGTTTGAATCTCGAAGAGGTGACTGCAAGTTTTCAATTATGTAATGGTATCATAGGCACACGCTGACAATACTCTTCAGTGTATATTTACACCATGGCATCCAACATCGACCTATTTCATATCTACCCATCCACTGCCACACCTCCCTGCCACCAAGAACCGGGCGATTTTTCACCAAATGGATCGGTGTGCTTGTGTAGAGGAAGGGAGGGCGAGTTTTTGCGTGCTGCTGTGGCGGTGTTTGGTTGCAACCCCCAACCCCCTGTCTGTTGGGGGGGGGGGGTTAAGGGGTGGCCTTGGTACATGAGGCACTGGCATTTATCTGTTATAGAGCAGGTGTGATGAAAAGGTGGAGGGATGATGATGAATGAGGAGGAGGAGGACATTGGTGGTGATGATTATAATTTTGGAGGACAATAGTGGTGGTGGTGGTGGTCATGATGATGATGAGGAGTAGGAGGAGGATAAAGATGAGGATGAGGAGATGGAGGAGGAGGAGGAGGTAGAGAGTAGTGATAATGACTTTAGGAAAGAATGCAAATAATACAACGCTACCGGGGCGAGGAAAACCCGCCTGCTTGAGGTAGATTTACTTTCACTCCAATGACCTTGACCTGTGAACCATTACTTTCATATCTGACCTTGAACTAGATATGGACAGTAGCAACCACGTGATTCTATATATACATATATATATATATATATATATATATATATATATATATATATATATATATATTCAAGGACAATGATTTCATAAGTTAGGACCAGAACGGTCGAATATACACAAGGACAGACTGAGAAAAGCGACAACTCACAGACAGAAAAGAGACCACTAACAATATTTACCCGCCAAAGAGAGGGTAAAAATCTAGTAGGGGTAAAAATATTTTGCAACCAGCTTTAAACAGTTTCTAGGGAGGTGGTGGTCAAGACGACAGCAGTGGACTATGAGGACACGAGTTCAAAATAATTCCGTCTGACGCTTAAAAACAGAATGGAAATAATTGAATTCGTTAACATTCATCTACTATCTCTTACCCAACACCCCACGAACATACTGCTAACACCACCCCACATTCCTGACGATGATATATTCAAGTAATGCACAGTACAATTCAGAGTTGTAACTTGTGTGGGGTGATGGTAATCTTTGTCTGTGTGTGATGCGTGAACTACTGGACCTCTGGAAAAAGTCCAGTGTCTGATACATCATGGTCGTGGTCATACAAATAGTTTCCAGCCATTGTAAACAGAGTGGACAGAGTCAGCAAAGAGGAAAAAAAAAAAAACTGTGAAACTAACGGTACCTACCGTAAGGTAGGTTTGTTTTCACTTAACGGAAATGGGCTACCCCACTAAACTGAATACTAAGCCGTGACTATGAAATGCACTGGGCCTTAGTTATGAGGCAGAGAACGAATCTACTTGTTACCAGTGAAACGGGCCAGGCTGTCTGACTACACTTGACCATTATCTAAAATGAAAGGAAATTGGGGTCTTCGTCAGGTTACAACAAACATGCTACAGCGAAATAGGAAATAAATCCTTTTATCTATTAACCTCTAAACATTTTTGGCTACATACAAAATGAAAGGAAGAGATGGGGAGAGGTGAACAGGTGACATAACAAGTAGTTACAGCTACGCGTGCCAGAGATGGAGTCAAAGAACGAGGCTGGTCGGACAAGAACACGATGGAGGTATGAGTCCCGTACATTCTGCGGGGCCAGACTGAACAAGGTGGGCGGGGGTAAAAACTAGAGCTGGGCTTATGTCCATTTAAGAACGGTATCACCTGGTAATAGTTCCCTCACTGCAATCATGGTATACAGTACCTTCAAATGCTCGGTGACAGTAATTATTATACAGTATACCTTAAAAATTCGCCTGTCTGAATTTCTGGAAGCTATCTCCATTGACCATTCACTCTGACGAATCTCTTCTCAGCTGAATGAAACTGTCATGCGTCAGGGGGAATAAAGTCGTCTGGCGTTAGTCGCATACATTTCTTGGGCACTAGCCAGCATAAATATCGTCTGAGATTATTCAGAATACATCGGCCTGAAGTTGTGAATCTCTTCAGTGAGATTTGTGTTTATCCGCCAAACACTGGCAAGCCTATTTAGTTTAAAAGATGGTTTGAAAAGAAAAGGAAACACATCCCCTTCTATTTATTTTATGCTGTTGAAAAGGAAAGAGCCCCCCTCCCCTTTTATATCAAATCGCCTGTCTATAAATATGGGAGGCAAATATTTCGGATGACACTTTTATATCTGAAAAACTGATAATTCTGCACATGACCTGTTGCATAATCCGTTACGGGTATGGTACATCATGTGTTCTGTGACAGCTTCAGATTATTGTAGACACTGTTCACCTGATCTTTTTTTTTCTTTATTACAGAAGATTAACAGAGGAACGAAAAACAAATTAAATAAAAAGTCCATACACCATTAATGCTTTCATGGTCGAGACAACTCTAGTATTCTCTTCCAGTTAACACCAGGCGATTTTATTCAGCTGAGAGTGAGCCACAGGAGCCTTTGATAATATTTTCTTAATCCTGTAACCTATGTGCTAGACCCTGCCATTATGGATAAATCCCTACCAATAAGAAACAATAATGGACCTCCCCCCCAAAAAAAAAAAAAAAAACTAAACGTCCTTCCGAGAGGTAAAAATAGCCTCTAATTACAACGCGTGGTAATGATTACAGTACTAGGGCTGCTATTAACCCCTTCAGTCCCAGTACATATTTTACTTTTTACTCTTGCTACCTTCAGATGAGAGAGAGAGAGAGAGAGAGAACTAGGTACCCTTCCAAGCACTAGCGGTCACTAAATGCACAACACAACCCTGCTTGAACACCACGAACACCTTTTATGTGACTGGGATCTAAAACGGCAACGTCTGTGTGTGTGTGTGTGTGTGTGTGTGTGTGTGTGTGTGTGTGTGTGTGTGTGTGTGTGTGTGTGTGTGTGTGTGTGTAATTCTACCTCAAAACGACTACATTTAGCAAAGGTAACAAAACATCTAAGAAAGCCATTTGCCTGCCAAATTATTGACCTGCATGTTAAGTAGAGCAAACAGCACCAACCTGCATCAATACTGAGTGGGCAGGTGACAGTGGCTATTTATATGAACGAACCTGCTTAGGTGAGAGGAGAAAGTTACAGGAAACTGGGGCAGGCTGTGATGGAATGATTTTTTGATAAACCTACATCCTTCTAAATATGATTTCTATCGGTTTACCTGTCTACCCACCGACCTATCTATCTATCTGGTTAACTAGTTACCCCTTCACATGTATTTATCAACCTATGTACAATATAATTTAAGGACCTCTCTATCTACCAATCTATCAATCTATATATGTTCAGCAACCTATTCATTTAACTCTTTCCTACCTATCAATCTACCTACCGTGTCAGTTCAGCAATGACAACTTACTGGTTTACCTATCTACCTTTCTATCAATTAACTCATGCAACTATCTATAAATCTGTCTATCTACATCTATCCTGCTACATCAATCACTAAATCAGTGTAATTATCTGTGCGCAATTAGATCTATCGACGGTCATAAACACTGGAGAGAGAGAGAGAGAGAGAGAGAGAGAGAGAGAGAGAGAGAGAATACACTGTACTTGTACAAATACAGTACTCTTGGACAAACTGCCGCAAACTTTCTAATAATAACAACAACAACAATGACGACGACGACGACGATGACGATAATAGTATAACCATATTATTTACAATGGCTGAAACATCCTTGCATACGTCGGCTTTGGTTACCTAAAGGCGGCTCTCCACGCTGCTCGATCTCTGGCAGCCTCCCTATTTAGTCCCTTTTCACTGAGGTCTCTCTCTATGGCATCGTCCCAGGTCTTTTTCGGTCTATCTCTCGCAACCCTACCACTGATATTCACACTTCTCACCAACCGCACGGCATTGTCATCCTTCATCCTCTCAACATGCGCAAACCATCTCAATCCACCCCTCCTCATCACAACACCGATAAACTCCAGTCTCATCCTTCTCCCAACTCGTGAATCGTAAACTTAGTCCCCCAGGCCTTGCGTTCAAGGACACACTATACATCCATCCATCTAATCATTGTCAATTCTGTACGTTTGAGCCTACGAAAATCCTCATCCTCTACTGCCCACGTCTCAACAGCATACAGTACTGCACTCCTAACATGCCGCATACAGAGATCCCTTAGCACGGAGGAAGACCCCTTTAAATATCAGGCGAGGCATAACTAACAATAATAATAATAATAATAATAATAACTATCTATTGCCAGACGCCTCAATCCCGTAAGGGGTGGCCACAAACCAATCGCCTCCATGTCGCCCTGTCCAAAGCCTTATCACTGCCTTGCCTCCAACTCACACACCCCTCTCTCATATACCTCTCCACTCCATCCCTCCATCTCATCCTCGGTTTCTCCCTCCCTCTCCCCCCCTCCAACTCACTCGCATACACTCTCCTCGTTTGACTCTCGCTCTCCATCCTCTCCACATGGCCAAAACCACCTCAATGTATTTTCTCCTAACGCTTTCTATCACATCCACATCCACACCACAATGCTCCTACACTTCCTAACAACGACGACAACAACATTAATAATAATAATAATAATAATAATAATAATAATAATAGGTGAAAAATCAATAACATAAAACTTGTTTAAAGTAGGTACACGGGAATGCAATAATATTATGTTGGACAGGTCAGTGGAGCAGACACTCTGTACACACATATAACAGTTCAAGGTCAGCCATATATATTGTGGTAGTGGTGGTGGTGGTGACCTGTGGTGAAAGCTGCCTGGGGTGGTAAAGCAAGGTTGTGTTCTGGATTGTGCTGCCTACGACTGACTGAAATATTTATTGTTGTTAAGGTATACTGAACACATATCGATAAGATGCAAATAAAAGCCGAAGGCAAAACGGAAATACGTGTAGATACGATTAGAAAAAGGTCAATACTGAACAGAAGATAAGCGCTGTCTAAGCAACGGTATTCAGTGGATGTTGTTCACATTACAATGCAATCAAAAGCAGGAACGCAAGACGGAATTAAGGGTATGAACAAACACGAGGCACTATTCAACGCTGCTCAGGCCTGTGTTAAGTACACTCGGGTGTGGTCTTACAGCAAGGTCGGGGTATGGATTTAGTGGTCTACAAGGGAAACAAAGGCACAAACAACAAGGATTTAAGGGCGGGAAAAAGATGCGGAGAGGCATTACTGAGGTCTGACAGAATGGTTGCTGAGCGTTATAAAGTTGTGTTTTGGATTTTTACATTAGAATATAAAGGAAACAAAGGCAAGGCAAACAAACAAACAAACAAACCCACCCACACACACACACACACCACACACACGATTGTCAACGCACACGGCGTGAAACGATCTGAATAATGGACCATGAATATTGCAATGTCCCTTGATTCTACACTGCATCAGTAACAGTGCTTTCCTGAATACATCGTATATGGTATCGCTTGCTAGTGACATTTCTTCTCCCGTATTGGTGACCCTTATAAATGTAGGTGACTGGCAAATTAATCTTCTTGCGGCATCACGAGCTATACTGATCATTTAGGATATCATCGGAATCTGCGTTATACGTGCTTGACTGTATGAGGTAGAGGGGGAGAGAGAAATCACAGACAGAAGAAGAGATGGAGGGAAAGGGGTGGAGAAACATATGACAAAGGTGAGTGGGAGTAGGAGGAAGAGCTGTAAAATGGCAGAGGACAGGGTGACATGAAGATTATTTGTCTGTGGTCATCCCTTACGATTAAAACGTCTGGCTATACACAGAAAACATAACATTCTATACATTACAAGAAAAGAATAGTAACACAATCTCCATTAGGCCCTACACTTTGTCTTTCACGACTACCGCCAGAGTTAATGAAGCGTTGTGTTGTTGATTTAGTTGTTTACATACACGCACGGGGAGGCGAGAACACAACACGGAAATAGAGGCACAGACAATGACCGGGGAGCCATTATTTAAGTCCCAGTCCCATAAAGGGTACTTGTGGTGTTAAAGCAGGGTTGTGTTATAGATTTATTTGTTGTTAATACATTGAGGAGTGATTACCGTTGTCTCTCTCTCTCTCTCTCTCTCTCTCTCTCCATTTTTTTCCCACGCTTCACCTACATACAAATGCACACTGGGCGACCCCACCTACCACCCCGTTTTCCTTGTGTTCCAAATCCTGAGGGGCAAACGAATGAATACTGGGATTTTTTTTTTTTAAATACGTAAGAACAAAAATAAGAACATATTTACTGGTGCAGCAATGAGACATGACTGTAACTGTTCATTTTATATTACGTCGGTATCATGAAGGAAGCGAAAAATAGAGTAAGGTCTGTGTGTGTGTGTGTGTGTGTGTGTGTCTGAGAGAGAGAGAGAGAGAAATCATGTTAGCTCCCGATTTTTTTTTTTAAACACTTAATATATACTTTTATTATAATTAAACACAGTAAACGTTATCATCCTTACAAAAACAAAAAAGTGATTATTACAGAAATCAGAAAGGGTATACAATAAAAATAATAAGTACAGTACACACTAGCAAATTTATCAAGGACGACCCGCCAATACACGTGTGTTGATTCCGCAGATTTATTTTTTCTTGTGGATACATGAGTGGGGTGGTGAACCATGCTGAGAGGTCAAATCGTGTTACTGCAAGGAACAGTGATGTCCATTTCGTTTGGGAAATTTTCGCAGTTCTTTCAAAAACACCATTAACACGTCATGAATTACTTCCTTCAAGTGGCTTCCCCTAAGCTGAGTCAAATCGTCTGAGGGATGCAAGAGTAACAAAAACTAATGTCATCTTACACAAAACATTAATGGAGCATACTGTTAATTCTCTAACTCCCAGCGTTCTTAAATAAAATCATCTACCAGACGCAGCAACTAAAAATGCCATCGTACTGAAGGGGTTATTCCTCTCATGGTCGGAAAAGCTATAGTATTCTACCCCAGTTCACGCCAGATGGTATTCAGCTGAGTGAGTCATTAGGTGGACAGCATCATCCCCTCACTTGATCTGCTGCCTACTTCTTCCTTGATATTTATCATTCTTTTTCTGTGTCTGCCCTCCTCTTTACCTATTTCTCCCGTCTTTTCTGTCACCTTTTATTATTCTTCTCTCCTTTTCAGGTGGCTTTACAATGAGTGACTGGCCTCATGGTTTCCTATAAGCCGGGAAATCATTTACAACGCTGGGTGGTAATCATATAACCAACCCATACGTGTTCCCTACGTGTCAACAAATGGGTTGGCGGAGGGTTAGTTCTCCTATACCCGCAAAACAACAAACTCAGAGACAAACGGCCACCCCTTACGGGATTATGGTGTCTGGCTACAGATAGATAGTAAGATGGTCATAAGAGCCTGAATATTAGCACCGTCACTCATTCTTCTCAGAGTTGGAACGGTTCTAGTATTTTGTTTAACGTTATGACAGACGATTTTCTTCTGTAGGATGGGTCATAGAAAATAAGAATTAAAATGCATATGGCGGGTATTAGAACCCAAGTGGTGGTGGTGTGTGTGTGTGTGTGTGTGTGTGTGTGTGTGTGTGTGTGTGTGTGTGTGTGTGTGTGTGTGTGTGTGTGTGTGTGTGTGTGATGCTATCCGCTGGTGCGTGGGTTAATTACTGTAGGCTACCTCGGGAACTGGTTTTCTTGCGTACGGCCAGAGATGGATGATAATAAACATAAAAAATAATCATTATGCTCGTAGCTGACACACACACACACACACACACACACACACACACACACACACACACACACACACACCGTGGTATACACAATTATTTGCTTGTGTGTGTGTGAGAGAGAGAGAGAGAGAGAGAGAGAGAGAGAGAGAGAGTTGGAGGGGACAATACACATGGGCAGCCACCTAACAGCCCTAGTTCCTCCTAGGTAGTACAAAATATACTTAAATTACTCTTCATCTACTTAACCGTTTCCCGGGATTTGGCCACATGGAGCAGGAAATTCTGTTCGTTTTTTTTTTTTTTTTTTTTTTTTTTTTTTTTTTTTTAATAGATCAAGGACAAGAGTCTGACAAGCACAGAGGCCCAAGCTACACCTTCTTCCCCTCCTCTGTGCCGTAGGAGGTATGATGTCTGCACAACAAATGCTCAGCAGTACATAAAGCGGGGTCTGTATCCCCTGACTCCGAGCCCTTTTACTCGCTTTTTACAGAGGATATGCATCGGTAGCGTTTTTTCTCCTATCTAGAGGGTTAAACTACGACTACAAAGCACTCAGAGAGCGCATACGCCCGCCAACGTCAATAAAATTTATTATTTATTCCTGCATCCAGATACGGATACAACCTCAAAATCTACCCACACGAATACTTTTAAAGTCTAACATAGTCACTTACTTCTATTGTCTTAATCTGCTCTGTTATAGAATCTCAGACAGGCATACTTCCGCCCGCACTACTAACATTTATTTTTTATGCGCACATCCGGATCCCGCTCCACCTCAAAATCAAAACAACTTTCCCTTGACCCACTACTCACATATCAATCAGATTTCTTTTGAATCCGATTATAGCTTCTTGAGATTACTTGTGCACAAACAAACAGCGGGACACGGTTGATTGCATAACCTCCAACTTCGCTGGTGGTGGTAATTATATACTTAATTAGGACACTTCTCCCAAAAACTGTGGGTATGTGCAAAACACTTACATGTACATCTCAGTGTGATCAGTTTACGTCACAGGGTCAATCCAGGTGTCAGTCTGTGTTAACCGTGTGTTCTCCTCAGAGTTCAGGCCGACGCAAAAAGGTCATGCAGTGAGTTTGGCGCCACCCGTGGGCACTTTTTCCTGTGTTTCCCAGGCAAAATTACCTATATAAACCTATTGCAACCTAACTTAACCTAACCTAGCCTTGCGTTAACCTATCCCACTAGGGCTGCCTGGCTGAGGGCGGTGGTGCTGAACCGTAATAGAAGAGAAATATGCCACCCGTGGAGCAACGCCGCTGCCAGTCACATGATGTCTGCTCTTTATCTGACACTGAAGTCCGCTTTGCTACGCTCACTGACACCACACAAATCCTCATTCATTATTCCCTCAAGACAATCTATTCAATAAAGTGGCTACTATAAATTCCAGTCGAATCTGTTTAGCTTACGATGAACCTATACCAACGAAGGCATTTTTTCGGAAGCTGTTTATAACCCTTTAAAAGCAAAAAGTCTATCCTAAAGTGAAGAAATTTGCCCGCTGAAAGCAAGAATAAAATACAAACTACATAATCGAAGCGAAGTAGTTAAGGTTCAGGATGCACCACACAGAAAACCACACACTGAAGTCTGGATGTTGTGCGGTACGACGTTTGTGCTGCAGCCTCGACCTTGAAACGTTTGATGGTGCGAACGTTCACGGTCGGAGCTTGGAAAGGAAGCGTTAATGACGTTAGCAATTTTAAATGTAATATTAACCAAACTGGCGTACCTTTCACCATCGAAATTTGTAAGCAAGCGTGCTTTTGGCGCCATTAATGTTTGAATCATGTAATTTTGTCCGTACACAATATTTACACGTATTATTTTCTTAACATGTACATGTAATGATGAAGAAACGACAATGTTAAAGAAAAAAACAAGAGAACGACCACAATGATGATGATGATGATGATGATTTCGATTCCGACGAGGATACCAAGGCTCGTTTTGCACGTGGTACAGACTTCGTAACACCCATTCCTTAGCGATTTATTTTCTAGACCTGAATATCCTTCTGAATGTTCCTAATGCAAACCATATCGGTATGAAAACGATACAAATAAACATAAAAGAGAAGCATACTAAATCGCCAAGAGAAAAGTGCAACATATGCGCCTATGCCACTGAGAATGCGACCCAAAATGCACCGAATATAGGCGGTGTAGAGAATATGGACGAGTATAGATGCTGTAGTAAATATCAAGGCATACTATGCATACCAAATCGCCACGAGACAGGTGCTAAGTATGCTCCTATGCCACTTAAAATGCGACCCATAATGAAAAGAATATGGACGGTGTATGATGGGTTGGTTTCTCGGAGCCTATGCTTCACCCAGTCCTTCCCAAAACACCTTCACTTCCTGCACGCCTTGTAACAATATTTAAATGAACGGGACTTTATACTTTTTTTTCCTTCTAATGCCTTACTTATGCCCCTCTCTCTCTCTCTCTCTCTCTCTCTCTCTCTCTCTCTCTCTCTCTCTCTCGTCGGGTATTAGCAGTACAAGCTTTTCCTGATTCCTTTCCCACATCATCAACAAAACATTCACATCCTGACCGTCTTATAACCAATATTTAAGAATACCTAATGCACAGTCGTTCCAACGCCTTCGCTACAGGTGTTCTCTCAAGGTGAATATTATCGTCGGGATGTAACAGGAATGATTATCAAACGTTTCCAACACCTTCACCCCGGAGGAACTCTCTCTCTCTCTCTCTCTCTCTCAAGGTGAATTCTTCGTTGATACCAAGAACAAAGTTAAAGTTCGTCACTGCGGCGAAGGGGCTGATAAACTTAAACCTTTCTGTACTATATACATGAAAAAAAAAAGACTAAAAATCATTACCTATTATGGTCTTGTTCTAGTATTTTGTTCAGGCTATTAACATTCGATTTTTCTCAACTGAGATAATCCAAACTGCTCATATCTATTCCAACATCTCTTACTCTGGACTAACTGTACTCATTTTGGCAAACCGAAAGACGATTCTGCACACCTGAGATATATCCCAACAATCACAGATAATAACTGGACCTATTCCCTCCTGACACAACCATTTTTGTATTTTATTCAGGCCAACGAGAGGCGATCTTACTGAGGAGATGGAAAGCGTGAGAGTGTTAATGACAGACACAGCCTTCAGATACTGCCGGCCCAGAAAGGCAATCATCACTCATTATGGAGTGGAAATACTTCACCTAACCATGTATCCGTGTAATGTATGAATGTATGTAAGTACGTAGGTACAGTACGCAGATAATTATGTGGGTAGGATACTCATAAGAATGTCTGTATGTATGTAGGAAGGTAAGTAAGTACGCAAGGAAGCAAGTAAGTAGATAAGACAGCAAGAAGAGAGACAGGCATGTGGGTAAATGTGTGTAATTAATTAACAAGGGCTTGAGAATATGACAAGAAGGACACACGATGAAAGGTAGCTGACAAGTATGTGACAAAGCTGTACCTTATGTATACACCAGTAATTAATCATGTTTATATGTATATGTGTATGTATGTATGTATGTATGCATGTGTATGTATGTATGTTTGTATGTATGTATGTATGTATATATGTATGTAGGGGCGTTCCTAGAAGGAACTGAAACATGACCTTCACATACCGTATGTGAATTTTTTTTTTTTTTTTAAATGCCACATCATTTGACATAAGACCTTGCAATGGACCTCATAAGGAGTTTAACAAATACAGAATATAAACAGTTATACTTATATGGTATCTCACCTTTGTTATTCTTTGTCAATTTACCAGAGATAGTTTACGTATGTGCATATTTGGCTGACAAGGAGTGACAGTGGTTATGACAGAAGGATGACCACTAATGAGCTGAAGCGACACTGTGTTTGGGTGTTGGGGATGCCGCGCTGAAATGCCAAGGTTGGGCTGGGTGGCGGAGGGTGGTGGAAGGGTTTGTTACTCTACATATCGCTTTCTTGCTCTCTTTTCTTCTCTTCCCCCCCCCCTCTCTCTGCTGGATAAGTTCTTGGACGCGATATCCTTTTTACTCCCCCTCCCTCTCTCTATCTATCCATCATAATCTATCAGTCTCATCCCCTCCCCTCACTATTAATGTACCGGCATTTCTTTCTATCTATCCATCCATTTATCTATCCAACTTATATTTCTACCTCATCCTTCCCTCTATTAATGTATTTCTATCTATCCACCTAAAATATCTATCTCATACTTCAATTAACCTTCACTCTTTACAAAGTATCTATCAATCTACTCTCAACCTTCTCTACATTTCCCCCACATTATCTATCTATCTCGTTTCCGGTCTTCCTCTCCTCACTCTCCCACCAGCAGACCACCAAGCATACCCCCTTTTAGCCTTTAATACTACCGTCAATCAAGACAACACGGTGACTAATATTAATGACTGTTGATACCCACACGCACACACACATACCGCACATACTTTACAGAGAGAGAGAGAGATAGAGAGAGAGAGATACACATAATGACCTCCAACAACCCAATGACTTCACAATAATTATTCTCTCTCTCTCTCTCTCTCTCACACACACACACACACACACACACACACACACACACACACACACACACACACACACACACACACACAGGCGCGCGCGCGCGCAGCTAGACATAATGACCTCCAACATACAAGTGGCTTCAGAATCATTCTCTATCTCTCTCTCTCTCTCTCTCTCTCTCTCTCTCTCTCACACACACACACACACACACACACACAAACACAGCTAGACATAATGACCTCCAACATACAAGTGACTTCAGAATTATTCTCTCTCTCTCTCTATCTCTCACACACAGACACACACACACACACAGCTAGACATAATGACCTCCAACACACTAATGACTTCACAATTATTTTCTCTCTCTCTCTCTCTCTCACACACACACACACACACACACACACACACACACAGACACACACACACACACACACACACACACACACACACACACACACACACACACACAGCTAAACATAATAACCTCCAACACACACTAACAACTTCACATAAACAATGACTCTCTCTCTTTCTCTCTCTCTCTCATCCTCGCCTGTTGGGCATGGGAGGAAGGAGATGACAGACGAGTTTTACTCAGTAATCTAAAACAACACACAATCTTTCACCATCATGACAGGCCGGTTTCTTTCATGGTAAGGGAGAACTATTTTATTTAAGCTACGCCCAAGCAACTTTGTTCATGTTAAAACCAAGCGGTTTTATTCGTGGCTGGAGAGAGATGGAGAGGAAAGAGATGAAATGAAGAGAGATGGAGAAGGGTGGAAGATGCACTGGTAAGACTGATGTGAAAGATAGAACGGAGAGAGGTGGAGATGCGAGAGAGAGAGAGTGGAGAGAGATGGAGTCGCTTTGGTATTTTATCCATACCATACTCTTTTGACTAACTTTGCACATTTTCGTCCTGTTGAAGCTTATTTCGCGTAGCTCACTGGCAGAAAAAGGACACTATTACAGCTCTACATCCTTTCCTCAGCACTTCTTGACTTGCATCATATTCTAGCGTTACTCAATTACTATAAATCAGAATTCAAGGTTGAGACAGAGTATTTTAGGCCAAGTTTGAGTAAAAATAGGGTATAGTGCCACGGGATTTTACTTATGCTACTACAGTGAGATTATTTTCTACTGTTTGTTAAAGATTTCGTATATACTACTGGTAGATGATTTTTTATTCTATTGCTTGACGAATTAATTTATATGGTATCGCCAGGCTATTTCATGCAAGCTAACAACACATTTATTTTTATTATTCTATTTACTTATTCCTTTTTTGTATATTTTTGATCGGTCCGTGTTACTGATGCTAAGGCCAGACGATTTTTGTCATCTTTCAGTCTTTACGATTTTTATTCATGTTACGAAAAGACCATTACCTCATGCGTAGATTAAAAATGTGTGTGTGTGTGTGTGTGTGTGTGTGTGTGTGTGTGTGTGTTAGAGAGAGAGAGAGAGAGAGAGAGAGAGAGAGAGAGAGAGAGAGAGAGAGAACCACAAAAATCAATAACCAATACTACTACTACTAATAATAATAATTAATAGTAGTAGTAGTAGTAGTGGACGTAGTAGTAGCAGCAGCAGTAATATTAGTAGTAAAACAGCGCCGAATGAGAAGAAAATCGCCGAAGATGCACCCACCCACGATTAGGCAATATTTCGGTAAGTTGTTGCATTCGGCACTCTGGCAACACTTGCCCTCTTCTAATGACCCACGGTATGCTATAATTTCGGCTCGGTTTGCGGGATGAATCGCTTTAAATATACCTTCTTGGCTATATCATTCTGTGTGTGTGTGTGTGTGTGTGTGTGTGTGTGTGTGTGTGTGTGTGTGTGTGTTTAAGAGGCGTGAGAACGGTATACCCATAAAGCTTTGGTAAATAAGATCTTGGAAATAGAAAGTGGCGGAAATGTTACGAATGACAGAAATAGCCAGGGACAAGTGACATGAAATTATGGAAATAACAGGGGTTCGTAACGATAACATGTTAGAAATGGTTGCCAACAGTTCAGGGGTGCAAGGAACTGTTGGAAATCATAGCCATCATGTACCGTATTCTCGTCGGTTATGAAAATTCCCTAACACCTCTTCTTAAGTGCTTTATTTTGCTGATTATTGTACTCCTCAGTCATTTAAATCATTGGAATATCGCCATACGCAGCATAAAAAACTGATATTAGCCTGCAATATCCAAAATCGCTAAGGAAGAGGCGCAAGAGAGCTTCCTTAACAGAATACGTGAATTTGTGGTAGCGACTGAAATTTTAAAATAGTAATAAGCAAGGGAATTACGTTGGATACAACAATAATAAAGGAAAATATATGCTGGAAATAACAAGAAGTGGAAATTACTTGTAAGCAGAAAAAAAGTACAAAAAAAAAAAAATGAAAATTACATTAAAATAAGATGGGCAGCGGGAAATAATAATGGAAACTAAAAGTCGGGCGGAAATTAAAGACTTCAAGCGAATGGACAAGGGACAACCCAGAAGCGATGAAGTTCTGTGAGGTGGGAAAATGCTGACAAAAAAAGAGTAAGTGGGTAATGACGGATGTACTTTGTTGGGTGAAGTGGCCTAAGTGCTAGAAATAAATGGAATATAAATGTTGGTAATGGAAAGCCAGTGGAAAACATTAAAGGCGATAAAATACTGGCAACAAATCTAGAGATATAACTTAATAGGTTATCTGAGCACATAACAATTACAGAAGGAAACATTATACTGGGTAGCAGTGATGAAACAGCTAGCTAATGTTTACGGCGACAGAGCAGTAAATAACAGTACACAGCAGCGTAATACAGGAATCGGTTGTAATGTCTACAACGATAAATAACAATGAAGAAATGTGAAATAATTGAACAATACAAAATACGAACCACATGAAAAAAATGTCTACAGCGATCTAAACATTAAAACACACGACTTAATTGCAATATCAGTGACAACAGCAAAATACACGATCAAGTGAGCGTGGGTACCTTAGCGCTCATGACGGGGGAGCGTGTGGACGGTAACGGAGCCGAACACTGACTGAGCTAGGACATCCAGACACAGGCACGCTACCCAGCCCACCAGCCCGCCTACCCACCCCGGTGTTTTCAGGGACTTCGACTGCTCTTCAGTCTCTTTTTTTTGTTATCTGCTTCTAGGCTGGAAGTTCCTGGTTCACAGGCTGACGGTGCTCCCATTCTCCAATATCATCGAGTAGCCAAACACGGACATAAGGCATACAAATGACATTAAAAGCAAGAAATGTTGATGTGACAGGAAACAGATGACTTTCCGCAATTTTGCAATATCGTGGAGTAATTGGACATGAGTCTGATGCAGAGAGGAAATAAAATTCTTCAAATGTTAAACAAAATGCACTCAAAGAATGCAACCTCCAAGCCTTACAACTGCTGTGACCTTGACCTTCGACACTGCTCTCAATATCGACCTATTCATTTGTCTGACCCTCAACCCTTCCACTAAGTTTGGTCCAAGTCAGATAAAAACTGTATGAGTTGACCTTGACTTATGACCTTGAACTTTGACCATCGCTCTCAAAAACATTAAGTCAACCCCTTGGCTCACAGTCAAGTCTTGCACCAAGTTTGGTTAAAATCGGATCAAAACTGGGGTAGCCTACCTTTTTTGTCGACACTGAAGCGCACGTCAAGCAAATATTTACAACTGCTTAGCTACCGTGTACGCGGATGTAGAAATGACACTGGATTTCCTGCGCTTCTTACTTTCATCTACGTTGGAATCTCCGGATCAAGACTTGACATTGTTCCCATTCTGTAATATCATGGAGTAATCAAACACGAATTTCAGGCGTGAGGGGAATATTTAAAAGTTGTAGATATTTATGTGATGGGAAACTATCTGTCTACAATAACCAGATGCTATACTCCCGAAAGGGGTGGCCATTTGACTCTGAGTTAGTTTTACGGGGAGGGGCACTAACCCCATGCCAACCCGCTTTTGACACTTAGGGAACCCATATGGGATGGTTATATGGTTACCACCCAGCGCCGTAAATGGTTTCTGGGCTCACAGGAAACCATTAGGCTTATCATTCAATGTAAGGCTACCTGAAACGGCAAGAGGAATAATAAAAGGCGACAGGAAAGATGGGAGAAATAAGAAGAGTGGAGAGCAGAAACTGAAAAAGAATGATAAAGGTGAAGAAAGGACAAGGCAGCACTACATTAAGCGATTGGATGATGGTCGCCACCACCTAACACCAATTTTCCGTGCAGCTTTGCTTCTTGCTGAAAGTTTCTGCTCCAGACGGCGATGTAGCTCCAATTTCAGAACACGTGGATCATGGAGTAATTTGACATGGATTAAACGTCAGGATTATATAAAAAAGGTTTTATGTATTGATATGTTTCAATATAGGTAAACAAAAAAGTCAGAGATCCATCCATTTGACAAGTCCTCTTAATGAGTATATGAATGCGATTAATATATATGATCTAGATGGTGATTTATGCAGTAATATTATTCAGTAATTAAGACAGAAGGTCAAAGAAGAGATGGCAGATTACGAGCAAATTAATATTAATCTATGGTAGGTGCAAACATGGCCGAGTTTCCTGAGTATTCTTTGGTTTTTGCTGGGAAATTCATGTCCAAATAGTGATGTCTCCCGTTTTGAAATGTCAAGGGAAAAACAGACGAGAATTTAAGGGAAGGAATGTAGCAAAGAGGTTATCTACACTAACATTCCCCGTCTCCAACGCCGGTAAACGAAAAAGTCAAATAAAGAGCCATTTATTTTGAGAGAGAGAGAGAGAGAGAGAGAGAGAAAGAGAGAGAGAGAGAGAGAGTTGTCGCTATTACTTCCTTATTAATTTACCGGTATGTACTTATTTATTTACAGGAAAGAGCGAGTTCAGAATCATTCCGTGTCCCTAATTCTTCCTGCAGACACAGATCTATGTTACGAGGGGGAATCTACGGTAAACATGCCTTTAAATCCTCCCCCCTCCCCCCCGAGATCCTGCTAACTGACGGCCAGACGATGACGAAACTCATGTAATATGCAGTAAATAAGCAAGAATTCACGATAAGGTGAAAATTAATTGATTATGCTCATTATTAATCTTTATGCTAATAAATGATCAGAATAAACCCAAGCGAATTTCCTGCGCATTTCGTTTTTTTTTTTTTTTTTTTTTTTTTTTATAATCCGGAAGTTCCTGGTCACGGTACTGACGTTATTCTCATTCTGGGAGTATCAAGGAATTACTATACAGTACATGAATTCTACAAATAAGCTGGTCAAAAATTATGTAAACGTTGAGTTTCTCTGTAAATGTAAAAAGTAAATATAATAATAATTTCGAGATTCTCGGACAGTGGCAGACTGGCAGCATACAGTTAAGTACTGTATATATGACTGATTTGTATACACCTACTGTACTCCGGTGATGCAGCTCCCGTTTGGGTTTTTAGGTAGCTGTTGCATAAGACTGCATGGCTACTACGGTGCAACACTATTATATACGGAATATTATATGAGTATACAACATAATAACATGTTGGCACTGTCCGTCAGTCAGTCACATAGCTCAGCCTGATGTGGTTACGGCCTGATCTTTGCATTGAATGGTCCTCGAACTTTAAGTTTTCAAATGGCAATATAACGTGCATGGCTATGGAAATGAGACAGTTAACTAAGTATAGCTATGGAAATGAGACAGTTAACTCAAGGTAACTGCGTAGCCCATACTTCGGATAATCACGAAGCTACTGGATAAGAATCTGACCCCTGCGGAGGAGCCAAGAGCTAAGCATCCAAGAAAAATGAAAAAAAGCCAGTCAGATTTAGAAGAGTTGATATCATTATACCTTTACTGATTATCTGATCAATATATAGGAACAATTTTTTTTTTATTTGGAAGAAGGGACAAAAGACCTCCAAGAAAAAAATGAATGAAATCAAGATCCGTTCACATCGTTATTCCTGTATACATTGACATTTTGAAAATCATCAGAAGAAACGAATATCTTCCTCTTTAAGGATGACATAGAAAGAAAAATCTTCGACAGAAAAGAAAAAAAAAGTGAGAGTCAAATCAAGATCTGTCCACTGGAGATGCCTTTATGCACTGACAATCCGATAAGCATATCTGAATGTACCAAAAGAAATTAATATACTGTAGTCTTTTTTTTTTCCTATATACTGGTGTGAAACAAAAGACCTCCAGAAAATTTAATTGAGAATCAAATCAAGATCAGTTCATTTCGAGATGTCCCTACGCACTGACACTCTGCACGGCATACGACGAAATAAATGCCATGTGTCTTTATGCAGGAAGAAGGAACAAGAGCATTCTATGAAAAAAGTAAACACCAAGGAGCGGTGGCAAGGTACAGCAAACCCGTCCTCGGCATTCATTTTAGTGCTGATGTATGAACACAACAGGATATCTGGTCAAAGATGTCACATATCAAATTTGATGTAAATCGGGTGAAAATTGACGATTTTATGTCCATTTGAAATTTTAGGCAAGACCCACCTGACACTGACCCCCCTATCGCTAACTGGAGGGGTGACCCCCCTGATGTAATGAAGCAGATTTGAACGATGCACCTTAAGGTTTTGGATTCATGTCGGTATGACGAATTTCAAGGAGTTATAGCGAAAAAGCGATTTTTTTTTTTTCCCCTATAGCCTAAGCCTTAGCCTAATTTCGTCAAAATCGCACCAGTAGTTTTCGCGTAAAGTTGTTAACAAACTGACACAGACAAACAAACTGACAAACCAAATGAAAACAATACCCATCGGGGAGGGCAGGGTTAAACAAGGAGGCAAATGAAGATCCGTTCATTTCGAGATGCCTGCACGCACTAACGATCTTCAGGCATTAAAAAAAAAATACCTGGTAATTATAACATTTCTTTATATGTAGAAAAAAATCTCAGCTAGAAATACAAAGTACGAGTTAGATGAACATCCATCAGTTCACAATGACTCTCTGCACTAGTACCAGAAAAAATAAATATGTCTTATTCATTACGGACGACGAAAGAATCAAAGCCCCTCTCCGTCAAAAAAAAATAAAATAAGCAAAGTACGAGTCAAATGCAGATCCGTTCATTTCGAGACGCCCGGCACTGGCAATCTGATATGCATGTTAGGAGACACTAGCATTTCTCGCCCGCTATGTATCACCGTGACACGCACACATATAACTGCCATATTTAGGATTTGCATGCACCTCTCACACACGACATTTTCAGGCATGCAATGGACACAAAAACGTACCGTACATATAAATAGTCTGACTGGAACTGACAGGAAGTAGACACATTTTCACACATACACTGGAAGCTATCAACCTACTTATGACTTGAACTCTATAAAATAACACTCAAAAAGTTGGCGCAACTATTACCACATGAAGATCAATAATAGTAACTACAACGTCAGGCTCATCTGAATGTGAACCCAGTGGGCTGCAGGATGAAGTTACCCTCTTCCTGCAGTCCACCATCTTCCATTTATGGGTAGGGAGGGAACTGTGAGACGTTTGTATGACCAAACAGCAAAGCCGCCCATTCATTATCAGTGCCACCACATGGCGTCCCTCTCCAGCACAAGTACGAACTTTTAGTGTCAAAAGAACATATGTAGAAATTTACGAGTCGAAATGTAGTTTCTGATAATATACCAAACGTTCAGAACAATTATATTAAAAATGCCATTGAAATATATATGCACTATACAAAAGATAAAAAGCCAGAAAGAGATAAAATACAAAAAAGCATACGAAAAAAAAAAAAAAAAAAAAAAGTACAAAATTTGTTCAATTATCAGCAAGAGCAAATAAAAAAATGCGTCGGAAATATTTAAAAAAATAAGTAAAAACCTATACAAATTAGGACAAACACGCTTAGAGTATTATATTACAATTTCCAGTAACATGTGCTCTAGGAATTTATAAGCATCAGAAACAGGAAAATCGAAAAGAGAGAACACATAAACAGACTCAGAAAGTTCCATTATGATCGCCTTAACCTTGTTCCTGTTCTGCGTGTATACAGTATATATATAGAAAGAGAGATAAAGGGAGAAGGGAAACAGGAGGGGGAAGAAAAGGAGGGAAGCGATAGAGGGAGGAAGGAGGGAAACAGAATAGTGAGGTGGAGAGAGCAGAGGAGGAGAAGGAGAGACAATATGAGTAAGTGACTGAGGAGGAGACGGGAGGGAAACAGATGTGTGAAGGATATGGAAGAAGAGGAACAGGAGAAACAGAGGGGAAGGGAGTGGAGAGATTGGGATAGAGTGAAAAAAAAAAATGGGGGGGGAGGGGAGAGAGAGGAGATAAGAGGAGAGGGAAAAAAGAGAGAAGCTAACAATATAAGGAAGAGAGAGAATGACTTGTTCTAGTTTAATGCATACGACCATAAATATCAGAGAGAGAGAGAGAGAGAGAGAGAGAGAGAGAGAGATACGTGCGGGTGAAGGAGGGCAAGGTCAAAGCGCTCCGTGACCTCTTGTATTGACCTCTCGTATATTGGTAGGTATCTGACTGGGGAGTAGAAGGGAGGTTAAAGATCTCTCTCGCCCTCACTCTCACTCTCACTCTCTCTCAATCGAACTACAGTACAGGCCTCTTATTTTTGCATAAAATAGATTGAAATACACGCAGATAAAAAGCTGACAGACACAAACACATGTAGATAAATGATCTTATGAGATTGATCAGGATGCAGACAGACAGACAGACAGACAGCAGACACCCGGAAAGACAGAAAGACAGACTGGCAGGTAGAGATGGACAGACATACAAATACAATTACATAAAAACAAATACAGCTACAGACGAACACAAATACCCAACCTAATGACAGCAGACAGCCGGAAAAACAGATAGACAGACTGGCAGGTAGAGATGGATAGACATAAACAATATCAAAAACAAATACAGCTACAGATGAGAACACATACCGAATCTAATGACAGCTAATAATGTAATCACTGGTATACCAATTACCCATGACATAACGACCATGATTCCGTGACAAGGCAGTTCTTCATCGCTCAAACATATCTTCAATTAATTCCTAACATCTTCGTTCATCCACAGACTCCCTTTAATGATTTTAGTAATGCGAAACCCTGTTATATTGTTCATACTACCATATGATTACATTCAGTGAGCCACAGATAATGTAGATTGATAGATATAGATACACAGGCATATATAGAGATAAATACATGGAGATAACTGTGTGTGTGTGTGTGTGTGTGTGTGTGTGTGTGTGTGTGTGTGTGTGTGAAAGTGCCGCACCACTGCCACGAAGAGTCTCACATAATATCCATGCTAGATACAGTAAACACGTGACTGCATCGAGGTTTAGGGGTATCTGTGGCATATCTAACAGGTTCCAATGACCCCGACTACATTAAAAGGTTAAGACACTACTGACAGAGATCGGAGGCAGCGTTCTTAAAACAGAGTCCGCAAGGGTGTAGGCTAGGCATGTCCCCAATCTCTGAGAATATATAGTGAACTAATGAATATTAAAGTGGAGGGGTTAGATATAGCCTGCAGTTCAGCATCAGGAGAAACACTGAATACCCCCTCCTCCCATCCCCCCCCCCCCAAAAAAAAAGACACCGCAATAAAGGAGTTTACAACAAAGGATTGGATGGATTAACGTTTAGGCAGATTCCAATACCAGTGAGTCATTTGTGAAATCATGAGGAGTTGTGTGTGTGTGGCGTCTCGACCTCGCTACTGAGTGCACTATGGAAAGCGTCATGCAGGCTAACCCCATTTAATGCTCACAACTGTTCCATAAATTCTTCTGTCATTCGTAAAACCTATACTAAGGGTAAATTATCTTTTTTTTTTCTTTTCTTTTTTATAATTCTCTGCCCCGCTGCTGAAAGCGCTATGAAACGTGGCATGCAGGCTAACTACATTAAATACTCATAACTGTTACTTCACTGATAGGTAGAAATTTTGAGATTCACATAAACCTTCGAGGTCTTATTTTAAAGCTTTTTACTATGATAGTGATGTCTTTTGGATTTGTCTTCGCCACCTGCAGACTATTTCATTTAGCTCAAGAGTGGCTTTATCAACGGCAGGGGATGGAGATGACCTCGTAAAAAAAAAAAAAAAAATCACTACGGGGACATTTTGAGAAGAATAAATATTTCTGAAACGAACAAGAACATATTAAGTTATGCATCTTTGTGAAGCAGCAAAAAATACGACCTCGAGGATTTACCCATACAGTACGATAACTAATACTGTAATGTGTGTGTGTGTGTGTGTGTGTGTGTGTGTGTGTGTGTGTGTGTGTGTGTGTGTGTGTGTGTGTGTGTGTGTGTGTGTGTGTGTGTGTGTGTGTGTGTGAGTAGCCACAAGAAACTCTAAGCCAATGCACTTTCACATCAAAGGGCAATGAACCAGAAGTTAACTAGGAAGACGGGGAGGGTACGGGGGAAGGGGTAAAAATGTTAAAAGTGCAAATGCAAGTGAGCTGACGAGTTGCTATTGATACAAACACACACACACACACACACACACACACACAGTTACATTTAGTAGCATATCAATCGCTCTTCTATAGCACCATTCTAAACACACCTAACAATACAATCTCTCTCTCTCTCTCTCTCTCTCTCTCTCTCTCTCTCTCTCTCTCTCTCTCTCTCGTGGGGGTGTAAAAAAAATAAAGAACGTAATCAAGCGACAACCTGGTGGCCTGGATAATAGCTACATCAACATTAAACTCACAAACACATTAACATTTAGATCACTTACTTGGCAGATCATCAAATACACTTTTACCTTATCTATTTATAAATCTCCCTACTTCTTTGGTCACCTATTAATCTGTTTAAATATTTACTAATTACCTGTTCATTTGTTTTCTTAGTAATTACGTATACTTTTCACCTGCTTACCTTTTTGCATGTGTTTGGGGAAGACAGTGAGCTGTAATCTTCAAAAAGTTCAAGACTGTGATTATTTTTTCTCTCGGGTGACCCTATGTACTGACCTCTGCTAACTTCTGCCCCCCTACTAGGCCTGACCTCTCCTGCCCCCGGCTAGCCCTGACCTCCCCTCCACCACCCTGACCCTACTGGAGATGTCTGGCATGAGGGAAAGTGGATGGGGTGTGGATGGACTATGCGGGGTGAAGGTGGAGGTAATAAAAACATAACAACAAGGGAAGAGTATGACTGCAGTATGACACCCTTGACTCAATCTAGATGTCCGAGACTATACCTATCATCAACTTTTTTATGTAGACAGAGACATACATATATACATAAAGTGCGATATAAACTTACAGGAAAAAAAAAAAACATAGTAATATAGACTGAAGAACCATTACCACATAACAAAGAATAATTCCACGCCCATCACACCTTTCAGCTGGAACTGGGTGAAAAAAGTCAGATGGAACACAAAAGCAATACTGGGAAAAACTGACATAAAAATTTAGCACCTTCAGAACGATGTCGAGTTTTGCTTTCAATTCTTTCTACCGTGGGACAATTTTACTTTGCTGGGAGAAGAAAAGGAGTGGAAGGGAGGACAATAAAAGGACTGGAAGAGGCGTGGTGTGGAGGGCGTGGAGTTAACGGTAAGGACAGGAGAGGAGGAGGAAGTATAACGGGAAGGGAAAGAGCAAGAAAAAGTGAGAGGAGAGGCGAGCAGCGAGGAGAGGAGAGGAGAGAGGAAAGGGAAGGGAAAGAGGGGAAACTGTGATGGGGAGGAGAGGGTGGTCGAGGAGAAGGAAAGGAGATACGAGGTGTGGCTGGGTGAGGCAGGGAAGAAAGGTTGGGGGGAGGAGAAGCGCGGAGGGGAGAATGAAGGAGAGATGTGTGGCAGGGACAGGTAAGGTGGGGAGAGGAAGGAGAATGGAGAGGAGAAGCAGGCCAAGGAAGAGAAGGGAAGAGAAACAAAAGGAATGAAAGGGGAGGGGAGGGGAGAGAAGAGAGGAAGGGTGAGTTGGGGAGAGGAAGGAGGAGGTCTATTACAAAAGGAAAGGGCAACAAAAGGGAAGAGTGAAGAAAGGAGAGAAGGGGTGTGGCAGGAAGGGGCAGGGAAGTAAAGGGAAAGGTAGAAGGCAGAGGGAGAGGAGAGAAGGAAAAACAAAACAAAAGAAAGGAGAAAAGGAGAGGCGTGGCAGGGAGGGGCAAGGACGTTAAGGGTAAGAGGCGGGGAAACAAGGGAAATCCCATGTCAAGTGTAGGATACTGAGTCTGTCCGGGTTCAGGTCAGGGACACACTATATACATTAATCATCCTCACACAAGTCAAACCCGTCACAGTCTCTTCATAACCCGTTTACCATCACCACGACATAAATCTTACTTTTTTCGTTACTTCCGACAATTATTTTACTGTACTCAGAATTTTAACCTGTCAAAATACTTCAAGACATTCACGACGCTTTATACATACATACCCAGTAAATACATACATACATATATACATACCCAGTAAATACGTACATACATACATACATATAAATACATTCCCGATACATACATACATACGAGTATATACCCGGTACATACTTACATACCTGGTACATACATACATACATATGTACTCGGAACATACATTCATTACATACACTCATACATATCCACAGGACACTCTTTCCAGCTTATGAGTATCTTCTTCTCGTCTGATATATATTTTCTAAGCAACGGTCTGTTTCACTCTATCAAGGGTAATTAAGCTGCACTAGTGACAACACAGACACACAAACAAAGTGTTCATTATAATACTCTCCTCTTCTCACGGCTTGGGTATATTTGGAGCCTTGGAGGAGAGGTATAATTCCTTCAGGCTTTTAAAATCGTCTGGCGGTACCCAAGATAATACCCTACTGTCTTAGCCACCCTTCTGTTGGTTCCTGAAAAACTGCGCCTGGCGTTGGAATAAGTTATCGGGATGCTTTTATGAAGTGAATTAGTTGATGATGATGACGACGACGAAGATGATCATGATAATGATGATGATGATAACAATAGTAGTAGTAGTAACTACCTTGTAACATGATTCATTTCCACCCAACCAAAGTCATCAACCAAACACCACACAGAAACGGAACAAGTTGCGGGACTTTCCGGAAAAAATGTCACCTGATACTCCGAACGAAAATATTTGACACGTGACAAAAAACGTCGGTTCTCATAACCATTTCTTGATGTGAATATTAATGGGTTACGTAAGGGTTCAGAAATTAATGTTCAGGACCCATATTTATGAAGGATCCTACACTTCGTCCAATTTAACGGAGCGGTGATTGGTACTTTTGCTGCCTATTTTTCGTGGCTCACTGTCAGAAGACAACACTAAGGCTTTGCATCCTTTCCGCTGACATTCTTCGTAACATGCACTGTATTTTAGTGGTAACATCTTGAAGTTTGGCACTGAAGACGAATAGACGGAAATTGAATGCAAAGTTAAAGTGAACAAAGTATAATACGTTAAAAAATGGGCGCTTCTTTAACCCTATGTCGATATGAGATAAAAATAACATACAAGGGAAAAACATCATAATAAACAGCGAAGGAAGATGCTGCTTAGGTGTTATAGTCTACTGTTAATCTCTTGCTATAGCCCAGCAATCAAAATGGAGAGCTGGTAATATTAGGCCAAGTTAAAGTGAACAGAGAACAGTCCATACTTTCGATAAACAGGTTTCCATAACAGTGAATTATTAAGAAGATTGTTTTGCTTTACGCATTATATTCACATTAACTCCTTGAATCCGATGACTTTTATTTTTTCAAGTCTTGCTATCTCCAGACGAGTTTGTTCAGTTTAGGCGAGACTTTTCCAGCTGTTGGAGTTACCTGTATGCTATATAAATCCCTACACAAATAAAAGTCTGTCCAACGTTAAAAGCAACCGTCTGGTGTTAGTAAGAGTACAACTGAATATAACATCGGACTGAAGGACGTTAATATTCACTGTAATTTGACTGGGATGTGTATGAGTAAGGATAACAGTATACACAGCCAGTTTTATACACAGCATGAGCTAAAAACAGTTTATAAATGCGGCTCTAAGTCCTGTTTGTATTGGAGGTAGGTTATGCTCTCTCTCTCTCTCTCTCTCTCATCCATTGTTTGTTCCATGTCGCCTTAACCTCTGACCTGCTACGACCTCCCCATACAAAACCCACTGACCTTTCTATGACTAGCCTCTGCCCCCTACGCCAGACCCGCTAGAGCCAGGTCATGGAGTGTTGACCGTGACCTGACCCCCTCCCCCCGCAGAGCTGACCTTTGACCTTCTCTGACCCCCGTATGCTGGAGTTCGTATCCCGTTTTCTGTGTAAGCTGAGCGTCACGTTTTCTGGCGAGTTTAATGTTACTTCGGAAAATGTACGAGAGAGAGAGAGAGAGAGAGAGAACCTGAACCTGAGTCTTCAGGACTTTATCAACCTACTTCTTATGCACGAAAAAAATCGTCTAGAAGAAACCCGAGTAAACTAATAATCATAATCATCATCATAATAATAGTAATAATAATGATAATGATGATTACCAGCGAGCAAGCCAGCGATGTATACTCTCAGTCAGGCTTGGAAATGTGCGGTTCGGCCCGGCTGTCCCACTAATCAGAAGCTAGCTAATAACTTTATTCCTATGTGAAGCAGAGTTGAAATTCTTTCTGCATGTGATACATTCATTCAAAAAATTTTATCAACTAAAAACTCACTCGTAAACGCGTAGGAACCCCTTGGAATCTCGAGTTTTCCAAGGAAGTGTGTGGGGGGGGGGGAAGGGTGAATGTGTTTCTGTGTCTGTGTGGGAGTGTGCGCGTATGTGTTTCTGTGTCTGTGTGGGAGAGTATGTGTGTCTTTCTGTGGTTGTGTGGGAGAGTATGTGTTTCTGTGTCTGAATAGGTGTACGTGAGAGAATGCTTTTCATACCAGTGTATTTTTCACTGTTCAGCTACTATCATGAAGAAATAATATATCATCATCATCATCATCATCATCCAAACCTCCTTTCCCACCCTAGGGAAGGGATGAGATATTGTGATAACATGGCACTCGCTCGGTCGTCACGCGCTCACAAAGCGCACTTTACTGGTAATAGTAATAATAATAATAATAATAACAATTCGGACGTAGAGGTGTTGTGGAGTGAGTGTCGCATCCTTGACTTAGGCTCCCTATTGTTTTTGCTAAGGTGGAACTTTTTTTTTTTTTTTGTCCCTTACATCCCAGTTCCTTCTTCCTGCAGAAAAAAAACAATGAGAATGACGATGCTGGTGGTGGTGGTTGTGGTGGTGGTGGTGGTGGTGGTGGTGATGGTGGTGGTGGTGGTGGTGGTGGTGATGGTTGTGGTTGTGACTGTGGTGGTGGAGATAGACAAACCTCTTTACCTTACCCATCTTTTCACTGATACTGACTCCCTTGGCTATTTTAATCCGGCTAACACAGTACATTTGTTTGGCTGAGAGAATTCCTAGCACTAATGAAGGTTGAGAGAGAGAGAGAGAGAGAGAGAGAGAGAGAGAGAGAGAGAGAGAGAGAGAACCGATTCGTTATCCTTTGCCTACAATCAGCTTTGCAATTATGTTTTTGTATTGAGACTCGCGCGCGCGCGCACACACACACGCACACACACACACACACACACACACACACACACGCGCGCACACACGCACACGCACACACACACACACACACACACACACACACACACACACACACACACACTCGTCGCACAATATCACCAAAACCATTAGGAAACCAAAACCCATTTTATATCTCATTAAAATCATTACCGGTATCTAGGATGCGTAAAAGACTCCAATGGATGTTTCCTAAACTGAATAAGATCTAGCGTCAACACACAGCAAATGATAATGATGGTATTTACGGGCAATTTGGTAATGAAGTGGGATGTCTTCACGTGCTGGCACCAATATAACTGGATGGTTCCACTGTCTGGTTATACAAAAGTCCCACAACTACTTCCCTATCCCCAGAAAGGTAGACGGCGCAACGTAAGCGGAGGGCAACTTAAGCCTGCAGTTCACCGGGAACATTTCAGATGAACCTGGGACAACAACAACAATAACAACAACATGGGCCATTTAACGTGGGTACACAACAAAAAGGCAATCTACTACCGTAACCTCCAGCCCACCACCTAAAAGGGTAAAGTCACAGGGTCTCTACATGGAAGAGACACTTGGTACAGATAGTGTAAAAGATGATAAACTCTTTACTTTAACTCGGCCTCAGACTGTCATAGCTCCATCTTGAATGCCGAGTTGTGACAATGGATTAACACTAGAATATGCTCATTGGCCATAATTAAGTGCAATGGAAAAGATGTAGAGCCGTAGTATTATTTTTTTCAATCACTCACCTGTGAATTAAATTGCAAAAGGACGAATTCTAGGCCAAGTTAAGATAAGAAGAGTATACAGGTACATGGGCAGAGATATATACCAGCTGACAGAAAAATCGATCAATGGACAGAAGAGAAGATATACCTAGACAGAACGAGATAGATAGTGGTATTAGACAGCGTCCCAGCAAAGAGGTTAGTGCCAAAC
Source organism: Coenobita brevimanus (assembly GCF_032717465.1). Taxonomy (NCBI): domain Eukaryota; kingdom Metazoa; phylum Arthropoda; class Malacostraca; order Decapoda; family Coenobitidae; genus Coenobita; species Coenobita brevimanus. The sequence continues at coordinate 30,437,792 of NC_137039.1, read as the reverse complement.
CGACGAGTCACCAATCGCAACCACTCCCCCCCTTTAAATATCAAACACTCTTAACAAATAACCATCACCTTTAAAAGACACCGAGATTAAAGGTTAAGGCGCATAAAGAAAACGTAATGGAGGAATGCAAAAAGGAACACCACAAACGATATGAAAAATATACATAAAAGTAGTATTATAAGGAAGGATGATTTGTACTGTGAGAAGATATAATAAGAACGCTAGGTTAACAAAGAAAATGCATATTAAAGAAGCTGTTGACAGATTATGCAGGGGAAGATCCAGAACAAGATAAAATGAGGTATATAGAGGAGAAGTGCATGAGGAAGGGCGACTTATGTGGTAGAAGGGAATGATCAGAATGCACGGTCATTATAGAAGGTATAGAACTGGAGCTGCTGAAAGAATACGAAGAGGAAAAACGTAAACGAAAGGCAAAGGCACAGTGGAGGGGTACATGATGGAGGTTGCCTTGGAGTGGTAGAAAGGAGTGATAAGAACGCATTAAAAAAAATGCAAAGAAAGGAAAAAAAAAATGTTGGGGTGACAGAAAGTAGAAAAACGAAAACAGATAAAAGTATGAGGAGAAAAACTAAAAACAAAATGCAAAGGATACGTTATAAGTGGACATAAAGGAGGGAGCCTTGGAAAGACAGGAGGGAGTGGTAATGAATCCTAATATCAAGGTTTAAAGGGTTTTTGTCTCCGTTACCCCTAGATGAGCTCTGGGATTATGGGTCCGGCAAAAAGGCATTAAAACAAAAACAAAATATCCCCATAATGTTAACGGGTTGTACAAAAATCGTGTATAAAATTACCGGTACGTGGAACAAAAACATTATTACTCTAGTACCATAACCTTTTCAATAGCATGACTTTTTATTCAGGTTACGGCCTGACGACTTAATGCACCTTACGGAACTAATCTATAAAATTTTAAGAATCCCGCGCGCACACACATACACACATCCTACCAGACACAGACACATCCCAACAGCTACACAAACACAGTTCCCAAGTTTAATTAAAATAGCTAAACACACACACACACACACACACACACACACACACACACACACACACACACACACACACACACACAATTAAGACAGCTCTTATCATTATGGCCTCCCTGACACTGACCGCCCAAACCCGACTGCCTTAGACTTTGTATGGGGTTCACCTCCACCGCTTTCCAGTCACCCACCACCACACTTTTCATTGTCAAATAATAATAATAATAATAATAAAATAATCTCTACATACTCCATAATTCCTTTGATAATGACTACAAGATGATACATACATCACATTATAAACGTCGCACCTCTGAACAGAACATACCCACTGAATGCGCTTTATACCAGATCATAGCCATAACTGTTTTTATGTGCACTGGAGGCAGGGAGACCACAATTATCTACTTCTGTATCTACACACACACACACACACACACACACACACACACACACACACACACACACACACGCACACACACACACACACACGCACACACACAGAGTTAACGTATGTATTTCCTCTAACGCCGAAAATATTAAAGACTGGACTATATATTTTTATTTTTTCCTGTATCTAGGTCTCTCACGCTTCTCTTGATCTTTATTACATATATGGCAAATGGATTCACGAACAGCTATTCATTTTTCTATTCTGTATTTCAGGGCACTTCGCGAACGCTGTATGTCATGAGCTACCTGCAAGTATCAGGTTATACAATAATGAAAATATTGGATAAAATATTGGATAAAATATTGGATAAAATTTGATATGTGAAGCTAAAAAATTAAAAAAAAGCCTAACGTAACAGAGTCAGTATTTTGAAGTATAGTATCTACCACGTCTAAGAATATACTCAGAAATCTAAACAACATTAGAAGAAAAAAACTTATTCTGAAGTTAAAATCAGAGTATCTACCAAGTTTCAAAATATATTCAGAAAAAAAAAATACTACATAGTTTTAGATACAAAATATTCACAACTATCCTCCGAGTGTTAAAATGAGTTACCTTACGGGAGATCAAGGTTGGATGTAATCACCTAGAGAGACCGTGAGTGACTGAGGAGACTGTAGGCTGTATTCTAGGTGACATAAGAGGCTTCGCAGTACCTCTTCCTTAGTAATTTATTTTGCATAGTACACTTTTAACATTCTCTTACTTGTGCTGTTTTAGCGAGATAGTTTGCATCACTAACATACACGGGGATACTGAGGCGTATAAACCGCTAAGGAGGGGGTGTTAGGAAATCTACAAAGCCAAGTAGAATACAGTAGTTAACGTTGTACTGTAATGTGTGGGAATGCTGGGTTATGTTATGGGGAGGGGGTGGGCGAGCACTGAAGGATCCTGTCTGAAGCCTATTGACTGGATAAAACGTTTCAATACCCCGTCTTGTCCTACTGCTAGGTTGCTCAGGGACGCTCTCTCTCTCTCTCTCTCTCTCTCTCTCTCTCTCTCTCTCTCACACCGATTTCATATTATTCCTGGCTCTTTCATACGATTTTAATTCTTCTTAAAACACTCACACATTTTTAAAGGGGCTAACAAAGTCTGTCTCTCATACCTTCAATTTCAAGCAAGTCTCCAAAGTTAATAAAGCTGTCTACGGGTGACAAAATAACATGGAAAATAACGTACTGAAGGGGAGAGCTATTTCATTTTGCAACGGTCCAGTGGGTGCAGGAAGGTGTGACTCGGGGGCCACAGCAACAACAGCACGACCACGAAACACGCCTGACACTCACGAAACACACCTCAGTTTCACGAGAATAACATTAAATAATTACCGGCATGACTCAAAAATTCGCGGGTTATCCAGTGACCGAAGCAAGAACAGGAATACGGGTGATAATAAGTCAGTTTATCTTCACTTGACGGAACTGGGCCACTCCCACAACTTACACATCAAATACCGGGTACTAATTCACAGCTGCATGAGATTCAGTAGGCTTTAGTAATGAAGTAGGAATGCGTCTCCTTGGTCACTAGTCAGATCAACCCTCCAATCTGACTACAGCCATATACTGAGTTGAAGAGCATTAAGGAATTTTGTCAGGTTAGAACAAATGGACTACAATGATTCCTTCACTACGATGTTTTTATATTCTATTCTTACCATCACCACACAGTTATAATCAGTTTACGATACACATTTCGAACTAGAAGATTTCAGCCCTCTTTATTCCCTTCGCTACTAGAGGTCAGCTCTAAATATATATTTTTTTAAAATCAAGTGGCCATAGGAATAAAATAAGAAAATACGTCACCAGATTAAAAAAGTAAAAATAATACCCTACAGGACTTTAAACCAAATCAAGGTTAAGCAAGAACCGGAATGCTCTTTTTTAAATTAAACTTTACATTAAGAACCTAATTTACGTTTTCGAGTTCCGGCTACTAAAGTACTCAAGTGGTACAGAGGTTAATGAATGCTCAACAATACTTAACCCATGTAATGTAAAAAGACCCTCTTGAGCTGAATAAAACTGTCTGAAGGAAGTACGAATAAAAGAAAATCACTGTAGATTATTGCTTATTGATGTCCACTGCCTGACAACTATGCAGTGGGTAGGTACAGAGGCAAGGCTAAATTCAGAGAGGGGTAAGGGCGGAATAAATTAAAGGACAAGAGTAATGTTTGGTTACGTTGTGTGTGTGTGTGTGTGTGTGTGTGTGTGTGTGTGTGTGTGTGTGTGTGTGTGTGTGTGTGTGTGTCAGCGTGTACGTGTATGCATTTAAGAGTGTGTAGTTCTGTGTACATGTGTCTGTATCATATGAGTTCGTAAGCGTGTCTACCGTACGCGCGTGTGCGTGTACGTGAGCGTATCAGTCTTACATCATCACCCACGATGCCTGTTACCCTCACTCTCCCTTACGACCTCCACCGCATACTATGAACTTCGACATTCAGTATAAACGGTTTGCTTCTTATTCTTGCTCTCATTTTGGAGGACGTCGCTACGATTTAAAGCTCCAGAGCTAACTGTAAATATGCAAAGGTTCATTCTCTCTCTCTCTCTTTCTCTCTCACACACATGCAAACACGCAAATTTGCACACATCTCTGACCTTACCACACCCACACCACCTTCTGTCTTATCTCTTCCCTTTTCCCTTCTCCCTCCCCTCCACCCGTCTTTCCTCTTCCCTACACCTCCCTCCCTCTCACTTACCACACAATCCATACATATTTTCACCTCCCGTTCACAGTACACATGACTTCAGTATTTCTCAGATGCATTTATTTTCGGCAGAGGAAAAAATCGTCTGGTGGTACCCATAATGGCGTGTTTTTCGTTTGGCTTCCTTACCTATTTATACTTGATATAGCTAGTTAATACCCTTTTGTGCGTTATTTAAGCAGGGTAGGGAGATGCCAGAAGAATTTATATAGCACAGAACAGAACAGTGACGTGAATTAAGCAAAATAAATCGCTCTTTCGCTTTATAAAATCTACTAGCAGTACCCGAGAAAACAAAAATTACAGTGTTTCTGAATAATATACAGGCATAATTCATCAACCCGTTGGAACTCAGACAGTGAGAGGCTGAGGTGAGATAAGAGAGATAAAGTCTCACTATCCTGACACACGCACGATACTGTGACCCTGACAAGGCCGCCCCAACAACCCGGAAACAACCCGTGCTGAACCACACACACACACGCATAACACCAAGCCACGCCTCTTACCCCTCCACCCCTCAAAAAAAAGTTGGGCGTGCAATCCTTTGCTCTTTACCCACGTGGAGTAAGTAGAGTTTGTTTTCATAAAGGTTCTTCAACTTCAAATGCGCACCAGATTTCTTGCTGATGCTTTTATCTCACTTTGTACATATACCAAACACATCACAGCCATACTGACAGTCAAAATTAAAGTGAAAAATAAGGCCAAACAAGATAATTTACGGAAAAAATATATATATACCGCTCTATACTTATAAAAAATAAAGACTGATATTTACCTGGAAAAAAAAAATGAAAGAAAAGGGGAAAAACATAAAATCAATTCTTTTCCTGCGGGAGATATAAACCATGCGATGATCTGCAACACCATCAGAAAACCTGGTTAAGATTTTTTTCGAATACAGGTGCAATACAGCAGCTTCCGCGAGATTTCAGTACCACAAGGACTCGAGCCGCGTCATAAGCCACTACACCATTATGTAACTTTGGAATAGAATGTCGGTTGAGTTTTCGTGCATGATCGAGTTAAATTATTCCACGCTAAGCTGGCTTGATGTTCTGTGTGTGTGTGTGTGTGTGTGTGTGTGTGTGTGTGTGTGTGTGTGTGTGTGTGTGTGTGTGTGTGTGTGTGTGTGTGTGTGTGTGTGTGTGTGTGTGTTACAGTTTATTCATGAGGACCAATGTACCACCCCCAGACAATTTACTGGACTATACCACTGCTATCACACACACACACACACACACACACACACACACACCTGTCTCGCCGTACCCCACCCACACAGCATTTAATCATTTCACTTCTCCACCCCGTCTCTCCCCAAGGCGAAACAAGCCAGATTATCTCCCACGTGATCGTGAGTGCCCATGCTATAAGATTTTCAAAACGTGATATTTTTTTTTTTTTTTTTTTTTTTTTTTAAGGCTCCGACTATAGGGACCTTGCATTGTACTCTCCCTCCCTCCTCCACCCCTCCCTCTCTCTCTCTCTCTCTCTCTCTCTCTCACACACACACACACACACACACACATTAATCAACTCTCTCTCTCTCAGCAAAAACGTGACCAGGCCTGAGTGAACGAGAATGTATATAACCTAACCGAGCCAGACAAACAAAATTTACAGCTTAACCCACTTGCGTCCAGTGTCCTCAGTTTAGGAAGAAACTGGGCATATTCAAAAGTAAAGGGAACCCCGGGACAGGGACCTATAAGCTTCAAGACTATGAGCCGATAGGCAGAGGGCAGTACGCTTAGCACCCTTCCAGCACAATCCCTTACTCCTCCTCCTCTTCCTGCTTCTCTTCCTATTGCTAATACTCCTAGTACCACCAGGTACTGGTATTTTTACAATTATCATTATAATTACCTGTATTTTTCAAGATCTTCATTAGCTTATGATTAATTCGACTCGCTGTAATTTAATGGGCAAACCAGTCTCGTTTTTACTGTACATTCGTTTACGCTGCAATCAACACTCTCAGGCTCCTGTATTCACCTTCAACTGAATAAAACCGTTTGATATTGGCTGGAATAGAGGACTTGAGCTTTTCCCGACCATGTGTGTTCAAACAGCGTTCTGGTGGACGATTCCCGGAAGATATTGCATCCTTTCTATAAAGAACTGATAACTGTGCGAGAATGATCAGAGTCTCGTGGTATTATGTCAAATGGCACTTGACTGTCCGCTAAAAAGTTAAACAAATATATCCATCCATCCTAATCCTCACTTTGCCCCATCAGGCGCGTACAGACCCGTGCCTAAGCTATTCGGTCCCGAAATTTAAAGCAAGGGCATCCTCACTCTCCCCTTAGCGACACCCGGGTCACGTCTCTATATGCTAAAAAAATAATTAAATAAATAAACACTGACACAGGGTCGCTTTTCTGTCAAGAAAACTGACCCCGGGTCACTACTCTACTGTATACCTGTAAAGTGAAACCTGGGTCATTTTTCTATAGCTATAAAAGACTGATCCAACACCCTTATTCTGACACCCAGGTTTTGATTTATAACTACCAAAAAATGACCATGTGTCGCTTTTCTATATAGAAAAATTACATTTAAATCACTTTTCTATATGGATAACTCTCCTGCATTTTTTTTTTTTTTAAATCGACATCGGTGCCCACAGAGGACGCCCCCTCCCTCCGTCACTTATGTATAGCAAGAAACTTGGCCCCAGGTCAATGACCCGCAGGTCTTTCCATGGGAGTCGATACTGTATGTCATCGACTGGCCCATCTATTAGGTAGTTCCTGGAAGTGTGTTTTATTAGAAAAGTAGAGCGAAACAAAGATAATAAAGAACAATTTCATGCTTAACCTCTTCCCTCCAATGACGCATTTTTACTCATTTATTTTTGCCGCCTCCTGACAATTATATTCAGCCTAGGGGAGTTCTCTTGTCATCAGGGATTAATGAAGCCTATATGTAACCTCGCCAACTCAAGGAATCATCACTACGCCGAATAAAACCGTCAGGAGATAGCAAGTACTAACAACAAGACATCACCATATGGACGCGGTTATAAAATACGAGTACCAAACTTCACCATCCATTTCCAGTCACCTATCCACCTAAGATAAAAGCGGCCAACACCTGCAAGATAAAAGCGGCCAACACCTGCCCCACACAACAATCCCGTTCAGTTCCACCTCTGTGAAATAGTCCACAGGTAAAAAATGCTGTAAAGTAATAATAATCTAATAATTTTTTCCCTGGACACTGGCGACATTAAGACCGGCAGCAAGGATGACAGCTGTCATACTAGAAATTTTCTATCTATTGTCTCTATGTAAATGTCCATGTATCTAGCTGTCGGCAATAAGGATGTAAATTGTTACGCTGGTAAAGGTGAAACTGGCAAAGATATTTATGCTGACACATGACGTATACTGTAAATATAATTATCTATCTATCTATCTGTTAAGTCTGCCTGCCTCTCAACTGGCAGATCAAAATATAAGGCAATTTATCATGTGTTTGCCTAGTTGTAGCAGTCATCGACTTATCTTCTATTTATCCGTCTGTCTGCCATCCATCTATCTACCTACAATACGTACCTATCTACCCATCTATCCAGACAGGCCATGCAAGGTGTCACACAGTCATTCTAATATATGGCCCAGTATGTTACCGTATTTTTACTGGTACATACATACCGAAATCCTACCACACATCTATCGTGTGTAGATTAACATTTGAATACTGTATACCGGTACTTACCTCAGACCTCTCAGGGGCGGGACAACTCACCTTTCTTATTCCAACTGACGCCAAACTATTTCCTTCAGCTGAGGGTGAGTCATGGGAGCCTCAATGTTAACTTAATGGCAGTGGGTAAGCAAACTATAATAGGTCTTCTTCTACTGATAATGAATTTCCCCATGTTCATCAATACGTCTGTATCCACCCATCAATCAATCTACCCATATATAAAAATCTATCTACTATCAATTATGTATCTACTCTATCCATCTATCACTCTACCTGTATCTGTATAATTTATCTATCATCTATCTATTTCCATCTATACCTAATCTATCCATCAATCAACCTACCTCTATACTCTATCTACTAGCTATTTATCTATCCATATATCCATCCATCAATACCTCCAACTATATAAATTATCTATCTGCCTGTCTCCTGGCACTGCGGATCTAAGCTGTCAGGCTAGTAGTGGTGAAACCCTTCTGGTTTTTGCCTCCGAAGCATTGCACTTACGAAATGGAGCAGGGAATTTCCAAGGACTACAATGATGTGGATATTTGTGTGGCCTATATTTCTGAATCCTCACCTGCCCGAGGAGGAGGAGGAGGAGGAGGAGGAGGAGGAGGAGGAGGAGGAGGAGGAGGAGGAGGAGGAGAAGGAGGACGACGACGACGACGACGACGACGACGAGGATTGAAGATGATGATAATGATGAAAATGATGCCGATTGTGATGAAGATAAAGGATGATGATAACAGATTTTACTCAACCAAGTGAAATCTCACCAATCAAAGAATTAACACAGAAATTTATGAGAGTACTAAGTTCCTACATTTACTAACATGCGGGAGGGAAGGAGGGGGGGGAGCTAGCATCTTTAACTGCTTTCCCTTTCATTTACGGCCCCAGTACAAAAAGTTACCCCTGTTAGGTGAGACGTCTCGAGCCCTTTCAGTATGGTCTTTTTTAACGCTGAATAAATCCATACCAGGGTAGCAAGAAAAAAAAATCCATCGGGGTTGGCAAAAAAGAAAACTCCATCAAGGAAAAAAAAATTCCATCGAGGGTAGCAAGAAAAAAAAAAATCTGTCGAGGGTAGCAAGGGAAAAAAAAAATCCATAGAGGGTTGCAATAATAATCTTAAAAATTCGAGCATCGAGGGTTGTAAGAATGAAAAGAAAAATTTGTTCATCATAGTATATAGGTGTAAAGTTCGCATCAGTACCCACCTGTACGCTATTCTCCCTCCTTTATGACGCACGGTCTTTCCTATATCGAATAAAACCGTCCGTAGGCAGCAGGAAAGAAAAAATACGTAATCAAGACACAGCGAGTTGTTCATCATACAAGCTCGCATCTCTAACCACTTTCGCTCTCGTATTCACTGCGACATAAAAAGTAGTCCCATTCCTTACACGGAATTCAAGCACATCACCTGTCTGCCCAGCCAATACCATCACTTCCTTACTTGCTAGGTTGGGGGGGGGAGGGTAAGGGGGACACAGTGGAAGAGACAGAAAGGAAGGGGTGAGAGGGAAGAGGGTGGTAGGGTGAAGGAGGGGCGGGAAGTACTGGGGTGAAGCAATTATTATTATTATTATTATTACGACTACTACTACTATTATCATTATTACTGAAAACTGGAAGTGAGCGGTGTGTTCGGGGTGGCAGGGAAGTGACGGGATCATGCTAATGCTGCAGAGGAAAAAGCATATTTATTTATTTATTTCTCATAATTACTGAATGCCGGGAGGGGAGGAGATGGTGGGGGAGGAAGGTATAAGAGTAAAAACGGTCATGGTGGTGTAACAACTAAAGGTCACGGCCGCCTAACAGCTATAATCGAGTAAATAAAAAATCACATAAAGCCTATTACCTAAGCACAAAAATGTCACAAACATAAAATAGATAAGTCAATATACTACAGCTGGTCAACCCTTTCCCTGCCAAGATAGCCCTTCGATAAACAGAATCACATGGTGTTAGCATAAATAAAATTCCTACCACAGATGAATAAAAAGCAGAGGAAGGGTTACTCTAGGACAAGGTAGTTTTAGAAGCTTCTGGGTGCTATGATTTGGCTTGGGAAAAAAAAAAAAAAAGTTTAAGGAAAGCTTCTATAGTTAGCAAAGCGTCTGAAAAAATACCCATGTGCATCGACAACAGGGTAAAGAGTTAGGAAAGAGGAGGAAGGGCAAGTTAGAGGAGTGATCGAGATGCACGGAATGGGAGGAATGAAAGATAAGTCTCAAGTAAACTTATGTTTTGTTGGCCACTGCATTCTGGTTACCTGCTTTACCAGTCATGAATAATACTTTTAAATATCCAACGAATTACCATTTCGATCCAAAACGTCATAAAACCTGATCAGAACTCTTCCTTAACACTTGTATGGCGACTTTAAAGTGTTTTATTCTCAGCTATTATTTAGTACAGTTATACTAGTAAATTATTAATAATGTACCGTTTGTACAGTAATTAGAAGACCTTTAATGCAATAGTATAGTGCATTACCATTTACTGAATGGACAAGTAGTCATCCTTTATAATATACTGAAATAACACTGAGGGATGATGCTAAGTAAAATGTCTACAGCCGAGTAAACACTTACATATGACTAATGTAATACATCTAAGAATACACATATATAATTGAGAATATATGCAGAATGTCTCCAGAGCAAGCCCCCTCCCCCTCCCCACACACACACTAAAAATATTTGCTATGTGATGCTTGACTGGGTTGGTAGTAGTGGTGCAGTATTAACTTCAGTCCAATGACGTGATACCGGTATTTAATTTTATTCGTTACCACCAATTTTATTCACTTTAGACTCCAAGTAGTAAGTGGGTTAATGAAGGTTATATCTAACTCCTGTACTTAGCAAAATCTTTCCACTGCTGACCGTAATCGTCTGCTGTAACAGAATAGCAGATGCAATGTCAACAGACCGACGCGATGGCCTTAACACCTTCCAACGCTACGTAAACTACCTGGTTGTATTTGTTTACTCCTCCACGTCCTAAACCACACCTTATGTGAAGCAAAATGTGAAACAAACTATAAAATGCATGACTAATTTAACCCATGCCCTACTTACATGCGTGTTTGTGTGCTGGCGAAGACGATCAGCAGCATGGGTATCGAATGTAACGGGGCACTCCTCTTCCACTGCTGATCTCCATGGTCCTGTCTTGTCCATACATGCCGGAACTGTTCCTGGGTCAACAGGTGGTGTTTCTCAATGCCCACCACCATCATGACCATCTTAATTCCCGAAATAATACCACAAGCACTTCAGACCCCTTACCCCGGTGCCCTGGCAGTCTCCTACTTTTTTGTGGCGTTGGCCACTACATCGGCGATGCCATTCATAGGTTTCCTCCCCATGAGAAACTATGGAGGTACTCTGGAGAAAAAAAAAAAAAAAAAAAGGAATCAAGGTGGAATTAGTATTTGGGCATTAGGGACGCGAAAATAAAGGTAGGGAAAAAAAAAGTGAGAGAAAAGGGCTAAGCAGAAGTGTCCTATCTTACATGTGCTTGGTGCTCGCCCCGTTGACGTCACACCATCTAACTTCAAACCACATGATAATCCACTCAAACCACCACATGGCTTTTACTACGTTATCAATGAACCAAGCTTCATTATAGTGTACAAAAAACTATATCACAATATGTAAGCCTACAGGAGTATATGGAACAACAGTAATCTATCCACGTAAACAATTCTTACGACAAATACAGACATTTCCTTACTGTTCTTCCACTGCAAAAGTAAGATAAGCCGGTCGTAAAGTAACTATACTGTAATGACAAATACTAATAACCATTTCCACTTATGGTCATTTAAGCAAGCAATTATTGCTTACTCCTGATATTTTCTCCGTGCCTAGGTTAGAGGAAATTCCTGGCTAAGTGTTTGATAACGTCTCAGTTCTTTCACTCACACGATCAAACCGATCCTATGTTCTACACAGCGTAGAACGATTTTACTTAGGTGGGGGGTCTCCCTCGCGGCAGAGATGTTCACCTATCTCAACAATATCCCCATAAAAAGCTCGTTTGACCTAACACATCCAAAAGAGTAGCATCAATCCTTTAATTTCTAATCATTTCAGTAGGAAACATCTTTCCCTAGACGAATGAAATGGTTTGGACGTAGCAATACTCTCTGACTCCTCACTTACATTTCACTGTGGCAAACGCCAGGAACTTCTACTACGTTAAAAGAGACCTAGAGAGAACCAAAATATGTTAAAATATTGTTTGGATCAGTCATTACGAACTTAGGATTTTAATGTCTTAAACCAGAGTTTTATTCACCTCACAGAAACCACCGGCCATAAATCGAACGCCTGACCTCCCATCCCCAAAACAAAAGCATCCGGATGGTCTGGTGGGCACAAGGTCATGCTACTACGTTAATTATCACACATGATAATATTATGAAACTCCTGCAACATCTAATCAGCCAGTCCACACCTCAACTTAAACCTCTTACTGTATGATGACGTTCTTTGTTCTTGTAACCTCCAGATGACTATTTAATTAGGACACACACACACACACACACACATACCCGTGCGCGCATATACTATATATATATATATATATATATATATATATATATATATATATATATATATATATATATATATATATAGGCTATATAATTTAAAAACCCTTCACTAAAAAAACACTTCCATTCTCTTTCTTTATCTTTTCGCTCTGACCTCCCCCTTTCCAACCAACTAAAAGAAACTAAAAAAAAAGTTGTAAACCCGTCATCCAGAAACAAGGCAGCCGTCATGTAAGAAAAAGGTGACACGGGAAAGGGTAAGTGACGTCATGGAACACCTTACAACCCTACCCTTTCCTCTTCTCCCTCCCCCCATCTCTCCCCTCCCATTTCACCAGTCTTTTACCGTTTCACTTTCAACTTCAATCCTCTCTTCCTGCCACTCCTCTTCTCTCCCTTCTCTCTCTGGTCACGGTGAGAGAAAAACATATATATTACTCCCTTTCATCTATAAACAAGGGCAATACTCAGAAACACTCTCAAGTATCAAATCTACAGCTAAAACTGCTTAAAAACAATAACACTTTCACTCCTTGTACCTACTTGGCATTTTAATGTAGCTAACGACACCTTTTCCAAATTAGGTGAAAACCACTCGAGGTGAATGAAATCCTCTGACGCTGAACAAAATAAACGTCGTAATCATACTGGTGGGATGAATTAGCACTCTCAATTACACACAAATGAAAATTAGGAGCAGTAGAAATGAGTTATTTGAGACGAGCATGTAGTGTTACATGGAGAGACAAACAGACAAATAAGGCAGTGAAAGAGGGTTGTGGTAATGATGTGGATGTGATTAAAGCTGTTAACAGAAATACTCTGAGATGGTTTCGCTATGTGAAGAGGAGGGAGATAGACTGACTAGAAAGGTGTATGTGAGTGAGGGGGAGGGAGGGAGGGAGGGAGGCGGAGACCGAGGATGAGACGGAGGGATGGAGTGGAAATATGAGAAAGGAGGGTGTGAGTTCCAGCAAAGGCGGAAGTGCAACTAAATGGTAGAGGACAGCATGACACGGGGACGATTTGTCTGTGGCCACCGCTTACGGGATCAAGCCGTCTGGATGTAGATAGACAGAGGGAATTACACAGACGCACTTGTGCACGCACTTTGTCCAGACTAACGCTAGACGATTTTTTTAATGAGATAAATCGCAATGGCGAGGGTGTTACGTAACGGTGAGGCAGGGTGTGTGTGGAGGTGTTATTACTGTATTTCTCCCACGTCATGTTTTTGTCCGGCACTGATCAGGAAGTACAGGTTTTAGACGAGCAGAAACAGGGAGTGTACACGATGTTGGTGTCAGGCAAGCGGGCAGTCACATAACCTGCCAGTCAATCAAACACTCTATTTGTCAGCCAACCCAAAATTCTTTATTTCACATCACACACACACACAGACACACAAGCAAACAGCAACTTCAACCTGCAGTCCACCGGGTTCACGTTCGAATAAGCTTGGAACCATAACAACAAGTGGTATCCGTTGAAGACACCCACCCTGCATCCCTATCCACTGTACCATCTGAAAATGCACGAGGATAGACGTGCTGAAGGACGTCCTACCCCACTACCCTCCGCGGTGATACAGTGGATAATGACTGCAGGAGGTGGCTGACAAGAGCCTGGTTCGATTCCTGGGGCTGTTGGGTCAATCCACTAACATTAACTACAACCAGGCAAGGTCAGGTTCTCTCTCTCTCTCACTCATTTCTCTCCCAGCTTAGGTATACCGTCCACCTGAAGGAGGCAAGGTGTGAAATATTGCTCGAATTCTTGTCCCCAGCTGTAGCTTCCATAAATCAGTAAAAGTACAAGCCTGTCACAGTACAAGAATAACAAAAATATGGAACATAATTTAGGACATAACAATGAAATACTTCCTGCTGACGTCACCGGTGTTGAATCATTCTTTTTTTACGATGAATAGAAAAGGTCCATTATTTTTTACTTCTCTGATTAGACATGCGCAAGTGACCATGTTTACTAGTGTGTGTGTGTGTGTGTGTGTGTGTGTGTGTGTGTGTGTGTGTGTGTGTGTGTGTGTGTGTGTGTGTGTGTGTGTGTGTGTGTGTGTGTGTGTGTGTGTGTGTGTGTGTGTGTGTGTGTGTGTGTGTGCTTTATTTCTGGTATCTAAAGACGATTTTACTCAGTTTACGAGACACTTTTTGAACAGGATGGGTTACACACTACCTTCAATAACCCCTAACTTTCAAGACACCTCCTCTAAGCTAAAGAGAATCGTTTGGCAGTAGGAAGAATAGGTGGAATGAGTCGCTGTGTGTGTGTGAGGGTGAGAGGGAAGGGTCTATCATTTTTTTCCCCCTTCTATAATCAGATCAGTGGTCATGTTTCTCTCTCTCTCTCTGTATCTACCGTACCTATCAATCAGTTTCTCTGCATTCATTCACTCACTCCCTATTTCAACGTCTCTAACTTAACCCTCTCTCTCTCATTCTCCATTTCATTATCTCCAACCCAAACCGCTCCCCCTCTTTCAGGGGTGGGTTTGGCGGAATGACTGTCACTCTGGCTATGAGGCATGAACAAGGTCTTTCTACTATACCACACGATAGCATCCTACAGAGAGAGAGAGAGAGGGGAACATAATGGTTGTCACTGCATCCCTTATCTCACTTCCTCTCTCTTCGAGGCTAAACTGTTAAATAAGGACGAAGGACAGCAAAAAAAGTCGCAACCCCAAAACTCCACCAGGCGGAGGACGTCATGTAATTTATTTTAGGTGCCAGCAGACCAGTTTTTTCAGCACGGGAAAGGACACTTGTAATAGAAGGGTTAATATAGGGACTCCTCTGATCCCTCTAGTTCGAAAAATCCATCCTAAATAATCCTACTAGGGTGCTCTTCCAATCCCTTCAGAATTATGCTCTTTTCACTTTAACTTGGCCCAGATTTTCGTCCTTTTGCAGCTTATACCACGTAGGCCAGTGGTAGAAGAGACAATGATACCGTTCTACACCCTTTTCACAGCACTTCTTCGTAACGCGCATCATATTTCAGGGTTAATCTCTTGTTATAACTCGGTATGCAAAAGATGGTGAAACAGTCACATTAGGCCAAGTTGATTTCCTTAACAGACTAAAATCATTACATATAAAAAAATGGAAAGGAGTCTAGTGGATCCTTAATGAATTCCTTGTTTACTATACCCTTTTCACCTTCACCTGGCCCAGATTTTTGTCCCATGGCACATTACTTCCCGTAGTTCAGTGACAGATAAAGGCAGTACTACAGCCCTACATCCTTTCCATAGCCCTTCTTCGGAACTCCCACTATATTCCAGTCCTGATCTTATTGCACCTCAGCCTTCAAAATCGAGGGATGGCAATTTATGTGCCAAATTAAAGAAAAAAACAGTTTAGCGTACTCTCGTAAGGAAAACTGTCAGGTACCATATAAAAAAAATAAAATAGCGTCCTCGGCCTGAAGGGATGAAAGGGCCCTCCCTGAAAAAAGTATCAGCAAAAACTGGATTCCTTTGGTGGTTTCTATTTTTGTTTGTTTGTCACTCGGACATCCCGTCAAACTTCCGCGGGGCTGTAAAGGAGGGCAAAGGTAGAGCAGCTTCCTCTCTCTCTTTAGTTAGTTAGTTAGTTAGTTAGAAAGAGAGAGAGAGAGAGAGAGTCATTAGGTTTTTATTTACCTCCTCCTGTTTCATAGCCACCCAGTCACACACGGCCAGGTTCAAGAATGTGAATAGTTTTAAGTTTTTGTCTACCCTCTTCCTTCTATATTGCGTCCTTGTTATTATCGAAGACAGATCTAGGTTATGTTATGCCCGGCCCGCCTCCCCCTCTCTCTTATTTCACTCACTTCACTACCTCATTGACACTGGACTGTGTGTGTGTGTGTGTGTGTGTGTGTGTGTGTGTGTGTGTGTGTGTGTGTGTGTGTGTGTGTTGTTAAGATTTTTGTTATTCGTTATTTTAAAGTTACTACTGTTCCCGTTGTTATTCCAGATCCTCCCCTATTGTGACCGGCTTCTGTGTGTGTGTGTGTGTGTGTGTGTGTGTGTGTGTGTGTGTGTGTGTGTGTGTGTGTGTGTGTGTGTGTGTGTGTGTGTGTGTGTAATTTCAATCTTTAGTACCCATTCACCTTCCTATTTGCACTGCCCCGTACTTCCTCCTCCACCCCTTTGCAATATTATGGTGAGGCAAGGGAGGGGGGGGGAGGGGATTAAGGGAAGGGGAGGGGGAGAGAATGGAGACGCAGAGGCTGGAGAGGTGTCTGAAGAGAGAGGGTATAGGGGAAGGGGTTGTAGCGAGAAGGACTGGAAAGCGTGGGTGAGAATGAGAAAGGGAGGACTTAGCGTTGAATGGAGCGAGGTAGACGTATTAAAGACAGAGTAGGTGTGGGAGAAGAAAATGGAAAATAGGGAGGAGGTGGGGGATAGGTTAGTGATGTCTGTGAGTAAATGAACATGAGAAGGGATGAAAGAGGGTGGGTAAGATAGTGAGTAATGAGTAGGTGAGGGAAGAGAATATGTAACAGAGGATAATATGGAGATGGGGAGAGTAAGTAGGGAAGGCAGGCAGAAGGCAGGGAAAAAGGGAAGGAGGGCAGGGGAGGAGTCGGTAGGGTGCTGGTGGGAGTGGGTAAGTGGGGTAGGACCAAGGGCGAGGTCACATCTACAGCAACATCCTAGTTCCCTGTTGTATGTGAGAGGGGCAAGGTCAGGTGCTTGTGTGTGTGTGTGTGTGTGTGTGTGTGTGTGTGTGTGTGTGTGTGTGTGTGTGTGTGTGAGAGAGAGAGAGAGAGAGAGAGAGAGAGAGAGAGAGGACCGTGGCACGAAATACGTAACACAGGTCAAAAGGGTAATGGTGTGGGTGTGGTACGCGGCATAGAAGGCTTCATAGCACTTCTTCCTATATTACGCCCCAACATTCCCTAATATGTTATCTATATCCTTTTAATACTGACATTATTTACTTCAAAAACCTAAAGGAGAATACTGAGGCATAATGTGCAGAATAAATCGCCACGGAATAGGTGTAACATCTCCACTGGCACTGATACGAGTCTCATGGTGAACACTTGACTGAACAGGAAGGGTGAGGTGTGACAACACAGAACAAGAGTAAGAACAAATCTGAGGAAGGTAGAATATATATATATATATATATATATATAGGTGAGGTGTGACAACGCAGAACAAGGGCAAATTTGAACATATGCATAATATAATTATATATACATGGAGCCATGACGGGAGTGGTATCGCGTCTGCCACTTGTGTCTGTCTCGAGTCATGGTTCGCAGCCTCCTTGAGGGGCATGGCGGATCCAAGGTCTAGTCCTTGGGCGGATCAGTGGTGGCAAACAAGGCCCATAAAACCAAGTGGCAAGTACCTGGTTCGAGACCGAAGAGTAGTGAGTTCGCGCCGCATCCAGGTGATCTGCCTTGCCGGAAGAGGTTGCGCTCACCTGTCACCTACCTGGCTGTAGCAGCCGTGGCTCAGTGGGTTAGAACGCTCTTACCAAAGGGATGGAGGTTCGAGTCCACCTAAGGGTCATTGGTGGACATCTGGAAGGGCATCCTGTCATAAAGCGCTTCACTCTCCAAAACCAAAGTCCTCTACCCAGGGCAACGCCTTAGCCCTTACCGAAAAAAGGGAACACTGCGTAAACCTGTGTGTGTGTGTGTGTGTGTGTGTGTATATATATATATATATATATATATATATATATATATATATATATATATACAGAAAGAGAGAGAGAAACAGTAAGTGTGGTCTGAAACAGCAGAACACAAAACAATAATACGAAGAGCAAATCTGAACAAAGATAGGAAAAAATCTATATAACACGTCTACCACCAGTAAGAAGCAGACAGAACAGGAAGGTTATGGCAGGGCAGAAAAGAACATACCGATTGAACAAGAATATGAAAAGATTTGGCAAGAAAAAGATATGACACAATGTAGGTGGATAATATGTATTAGGAGTAAGAATTACACTGAACAATATAAGTATGATTATGTCTTTTCGTGAATAAAACTGCTTGTTGATGAGTAAATCTAGCCTATAAGTGATCTGACATGTGTGAAGTCATTAAAATAAAATAAAGGCCTATATATCTATTTTTCTATCTACATAATAAAACAAATGTCTATATATCTATTATTCTATCTACATAATTATGTCTACGTATTACTGCACAGAAGAATATACTATATAGGTACTGTGTGATGCATATTTTTCCGTATATTTGTTTTCACAATTTATTTGCTTATTCGGGTAAGTTTTACAATTTATTTGCTTAATCGGGACGACGACAACGATGATGATGATGATGCCCTCAAAGTTTCTTCAAACAGTCAATCTAGCCATCTATAGCCAGGCGCTTTCATTCCGGAGGGTTTAGCAACAAACAAATCGCCTTTATGCCAGCACTGCCCTTTGCCACCATGCTGCCCACCTTCCAACTCACACCAATCCCATTGATACACCTCTCTGTTTTTCTTAAGCCCATATAGTTTTCCGAACAATAAGAGTATCGTAGTGCAAAGGTGAAGACAAAAGTATTGTACAGTCACGTGTCCCACCTCTCCTTGACTCCCAGCCCACGACAGTGTAATGGAAGATGTTTAATATGTTCACGACATTGTCCGAGTCATGCACTGCCACTTTCGTGCATGTTATACCCTTTACACACACACACAACTACCCTGTCCTAACACCCTACCATTCCCACACTTCCCTATTCTATTCTACATTTGCTCTTACCTCCACCAACCTCACTCTACCTCCCATTCTACCTGCCCCACCCTCCCTGCGGTTAACCATGCCTCCACCACCCTCACCCTACCCCAATCTTTTCCCTGTTCGGCAACCACATTTGTTACTTTACCCCCTCCAAGCTCACACTCACCCTGCCCCGACTTCAAACCACCCTAACCCATCCTCATCCCACCCTCCACTACTGTTCAATCATCTACCTTCACCCTATTGCAATCCTTATTCAGTCTATCCTCACTTTACCCCAGCCTCCTCTATCCAACCCACCTCCAATGAACTCCATGACGACTACCCTCCCATCACCCTACTCCACCCCATCTTTCACCACCCTACCTCACCCTACACTACTATACAGCACAATAATCTGTCTCAACTCTCATCCGTGGTTAGTCTATCCGCAATTTACCCCATCCTACTCTCTACCCCACGCCCATCCCTAACCCTAACCCACCCAAACCCCATTCCTACCACACCATCATGCAATTTATCCTCAATCTACCCCACCCTACCCTCATCTCACCCTACCCCACACAATTCCATCTCATCCTATCCTCTCCCTACCTCCATCCCTACCCCACCCCACGTCCACCTACCCCACGCCCCAGACAACAACACCCAGGACCGCTTTTTGCCTCTGCACTAACCGAGCGACCGACTTTCCGTTTCACTGTAACCTTTCTGGGGGCAGCACCGCGGTAAATTTACAAACAAACTTACGACAATTTTCCTCTCGTAACTAAGACTTCTTTTTCATACCTAGGACTTTTTATTTATTTATTTGCAGGAGGAATGAAGGACGTGAAAAAGACTATATTTCGCAAACTTACAATTTTCCTCTCATGGATAATATTACTTATTACAGGAAATACGGGAGAAGTGAGGATTTCTTTTTTCACCCTACTTTCGTAATCCTTCCTGTAAAAACCAATCCGGCTGGGACAGGGAATTATTTTGAACCCTCCTCTCCTTGGCCATGCTAGAGAAAATAACTGACAGCTACGATAACCTCTTTTTTTTTTTTTTTTTTTTTTTTTTTTTTTTTTTTAAAGGTAAAACGAGACATGGGAAGATTCTACACAACTCTTTCCTTGTCACACACACACACACTTCTGCCCATCATATCTGGGGACAATTAAGGAGGTGATAGGAAGTGACTTATTACTCTCTTTAAAGGAGTATACTACCCCCCCCCCCGCCTGATCACCATCAAAGCCCATTCGACCCACTCCTTTCCACCCAACCATCCCCGCCCCTATACTTCCTGCCTAACCTTACTTACGGATAATTACCAAAGAGGCAGGAAGTGACCCGATGACAAAAAAATTTAGGTCGTTCACAGATTCCTTATTTGTACTCCATGGCGCTGATCAAGCCTGACCTCCTCCTCCCCTTCCCTCCTGCTCCCTCCCCACCCCTACCTTCGCGTGACATGTGGGTGTTATCTGCCTTATCTACCTGGTATTATGTTTTATCCATCTACTTATTTCTTCATATATCGCCAGATGCCTCAATCCGGAAGAGGTGGGCACAAATGAATCGTCCACACGTCACTCTGTACTACACCATCAGGCATCGCTCATGCTCTATTTTGTCCATAAGATCAAACCAAGTTCATTTGCTTTTTTTTTTATTATTATACTTGTTAATCAGAAGAATTTATTCAGCTAAGAAGAGAGAGAGAGAAAGAGAGAGAGAGGGGGGGGGGCTCACAATTGGTGATGCTGGCCTATGCTAATCTCTCAAGTTCAAATTAATCGTCTGGAAATTAGAATACACAAAAAACAAGTCATCGTAGTGATGGAATTAAGTCAATTCCTTATTCAAGCCTTCATTACAAAAAAACACGAGAAAACAGAACAATGGTAAGTTTTGTGGTGGTGGAAAGGGAAACCGTCACGTGGTGGTACATATTTTGAACCAGGCGGCTGCAATACCCGGTTATACAGACGTCCCTTTACTCCTCCCTCTGCCCCTTATAGGAGGATGGTGGACAGTCAGGGAAGGGCAACTTCAGCCTGCAGTCCACCAGATTCGTTTCAATGAGCCTGGAGCCACATCAACAAACAAAGAACACCAGATAGCTTCAAGATCATTAAGCTAATAATAATAATAATAATGATAATAATAACAATAATAAAGTACATAAATAAGACATTATCAAATCCTTGTAAATGTCACTCATATCAAGGGAAAAACCGGAGAGAAAACATTCGACACGCGTTTGGTCCTTAAACTAAAGGTCATTGTTTTTGTCCCCCCCCCCCATCTCTCTCCATCTATCTATCTCCCCGTCTGTCAGTTTATCTAGCTGTAATATCTCTCTCTCTATCTCAGACTATATTGTGCTTCTCAGTGACCAATAAGCTTCCCTGTGCTATTTTTAAACCCTAAATATCAAGGTAGGAGAGTATACGGGGGAGGGTGACGTATGTCTTGTAGCACTGCGCCTTCTCTTGCTATGGCGATTAACTTACATACATACATATAATGTACTCGTACATACACCGTACGGGTACGCTGTTGATACGATAGATAGATGCAGATAGATCGATATGTAGGTTTATACAGAAAGTGCACATAAAGTCATTCCAACATACATATACTGTAAATATAGTCAGACATACAGATACAGTATAGATTTAGAGAGATAGACAAAGGCAGATAAAAACAGCTGGACAAGTACTGTATAACCAGATGTACCAGTACTATGACTAGCTCAACCACAACACAACAGGTGAACTTTGAGCGTCACAATTTTCTCTTTATTAGGTTGGGCAGGTCGTCAAATGATGGAGGAAGGGACTGTTTACTACAAGAACACGACACTGAACCAGACTGGGGCAGGGAGCAGTTGGGGGATTTGAATTTTGTTAAGTCTCAATACAGCACATCTGTTCTAACCTGACGAAAGATCCCTCACCCCTTTCAGCCCACCTGATGATCAAGTGTAGCCAGACTGGAGGATCGATTTGATTAGTGACCAAGGAGGCTCATTCGTACCTCATTACTAAAGTTCTTCCAATCTGAAGTAATCATGACGCAGTATTCAAGTTCTGTGAGTGGCCCAGTTTCTCGGATGTCAACACACCGACTATAATCTTCCACAAGACCCACCAATATGTCATAATAACACCCCAGCTAATACAACTACGGCGGTTCTGGATGACAGCCCTGGCGTTTTGTGAATATTCGGTTTGGCACTACTGCGCAAGTTGTGTGGCGTATTCTGTTGATGGTGTGTGAGAAGACTGCAAAGCTTTGTGGAACGGACTACCTTGCCTACGCCACAGGTCAGGTACATAAACCAAATACCCTAATCCCAGAGGCAATTATAAGTGCCTGGGACGAAAGGCCACGTTCTCGTAGGTTAAGGAGGGTCCCTAACACCCATTTCTTACCTATTACTGTATTTCTGCACAGAGCTACTTAATAATCTTCACGTTATTCATGTAATGTTGATGTTAAAAAATAATATATGATATAATGAGTGTAGTATGAAAAACAAATCGCTAAGGAGAGGGTGACTGGAATACACTCCAAGTCGAGAAACCTGCCAAGGTCTGGTGGTTTAAAAACATTCTCGATCTAAATGTAATCTGCAGACAAAAATTGTGAAACTGTGGAGGGAGAGCGTAGGGGTCTAATTAAATACAGAAATTATACATAACTTTCAGCATTCATCGCTTCCCTTCATTTTTTTTTCTACAAAACAGACGCGATACAATGAGCACACAACGACAAAGGTATAACACTATACTGTAATTTTAACACTATGCAGCATATCCAACATCATAGATACAAGGGACAGACACCGACTTTATGACACCATGCATAAACGCTCATTATTTCCTTAACATAATACATTAATTTCCTCTAACTTCCATTTTCATTTTTGTCTTTGCTTTCTGATCACCTTCCTTTTCCCATTTCCAAGTTATGTTTTTTTTTTTTTCTTTTCTCATCTCCTCCTGCGCTGTTCTCGTTTACCTCTCCACCCTCAGTTCCTCCTCCTCCTCCTCTGCTCTTCCCTTCCCTTCTGCTACTACTCTTCTGATCTCCCGATCTTTCTGCCCTACTGTTCACCTTCCTCCTCTCTCCTCCCTCTTCTCCTGCCCTGTTTTTACCTCGTTTTCTTCCCCTTTTTATCCTCTTTTTCCTTTTCACGTTCGGTTTCTGGCCACCTCCCTATTCCTGTCCCTCTCCTTCTTTACCTGTTCATACACCTGACGCATTGGTGTGGCGGTGTTGAAGGTCACAGGGCAAATAGACAGACACTCCTACACCACACCCTCACCCTGCTCTTTAAATCACTCCTACCACACCCACACATCAATATATCGTGTTGACTATAATCTGACAAAAATCCATTACGCATTTCAGCTCTGTTGATGGCCAAGTATAGTCAGAATGGAGGGTCAATTTGGCTAGTACCCAAGAAAACTCATTCCTACTTTAAACCCACTGTATTTCTTCAAGACATAACTCTGAGGCAAAAGGATGTCCAAGGTATAATCCCCTTCTCCCTTCCGTGGGTGCTACAAGGTTACTTGCGGTACGAGCGTGGGTTTACATCACTAAGTCAGTAAACAGAAGGTGGGTAGGGGTTCCTACTCCCCCACTCCCCTTCCTTCCATCCTAAATTGTTTCTTTAGGCAGGCAGGGAATATGTGAAATGTATTTTTTCTCATGCAGAGAGGCGGTCAGGGCGAGAATGTTGTATGCTCACAATACGCATATTTCAGTGAGTGGATATTATTCTTTCGTTTGAACACTTTCGATCAATAAAAAGTTTGTGGAATAAAGCGTGAGATGAATAATAAACTGTGTCACAAGCAGCGTTACCATTCCAGGACATTAAGGAATTCAGCAAAATTTCATATAAAAATTACAGCAAATACAACTTCACGAACTACATCAACAGTGCTCAAAGACCACAGCGCCGAAATTTTACCTCGACACGTATCCTTGACCACTGACTGATGTGAACTAAAATCGTATAATTTCTTCCCATCTCCGTACAATATAATTATGTCCCAAGTTTGATCCAAATCTGATAACGCATTCATGAGATGACTTAAAAGAAACGTACAAACGGACCTGAACACAGTAACTACGCCTTCAGTGCCACTAACGACATGATACACAATAAAACTGTAAATGCAATATGACAGCAAGCAAAGCCGAAAACCCTGAATAGTAACGGCGATGATGGTGAAGGGAAGAGCTGAGATGTGAGGGCATTCCCCCGTGGCAGATGGGTAACCCGGGAATGCTAGAGAACCAGTTTTTTGCTGGCCCGGCGGGGCCAGACGGGGGAAGGAGGGAGGGAAGGACAAGCTAGGGAGGGGGAAGGCCTAGGACAACCAGATGTAAACACAGCTTCTTCAAGGTCACTCACCTTAGAACTAGTATCAGGGAATTTAGTGTGTGTGTGTGTGTGTGTGTGTGTGTGTGTGTGTGTGTGTGTGTGTGTGTGTGTGTGCGCAGGTGACAGCTCTTTATGTCGTATTTGGGATTCATATTGGCAATTTTGACTTCAGTGTTGGCATGGACAGAAAGAAAGGAGAGGAAATGGACAGGAAGGGAAGGGGGAAGGAGAAGAAAGTGAAAGGGGGGGGGAAGGAGAAGAAAGTGAAAGGGGGGGGGGAAGGAGAGGAAATGGTAAGGGGGAAAGGAGGAAAGGAAAGGAAAGGGGAGGGAAGGTGATGAAAGGATAGGAATGGGAAGGAGTGACGGGAAAGGGAGGGAAGGAGGAGAAAGAGAAAGGGAAGGATGGAGGGGCGAGAAAGTGACGGAGGAAAGGAAAAGGGAGGGGAGGAGAGGAATGGAAAGGGATGGGAAGGAAGGAGGGAAGGGGAGGGAAGTAGCGGAACGAGAAAGGGAGGGAAGGCGGGGAAACAGAAAGACAGAAAAGGAGGGAAGGAGGGGAAAGAGAAAGCGAGGGAAGGAGGTGAAAGGGAAAGAGGGAAAAGAGAAAGGGGGGGAAGGAGAGGAAAGAGAAAGGGGAGAAGGAGGGAATGAAAGGGATGGGAAGGAGAGGAAAGGAAATGCAAGGGGAGGGAGGGAAAGGTAAGGAAGGAGAATAGAGGGAAAGGGAATGAAAGGAGAATAGAGGGAAAGGGAATGAAAGGAGAAGAAAGGGAAAGGGGGGGGAAAGGGAAGGAGGAAAGGAAGGGAAGGAGGGGGGAAAAGGAAATGAAAGTGAGGAAAGAGAAAGAAGGGAGAGGAAGGGGAAAGGCAGGAGAGGAAATGGAAAGGAAGATGAAAAGGAAAGGAAGGAGAGGAAAGGGAAGAATGGGAAGGAGAGAGGACAATGAAGGAAAGGAGGGAGGGAAAATAAAGGGAAGGGGGAGGGAGGAAAATGAAGGGAACGAGAGGGAGGAAAAAGACGGGAAGATGGAAGGAAAATGAAGGGAAGGAGGGAGGGAAAATGAAGGGAAGGCAGAAGGTAAGAAAATAAAGGGAAGGAGAGGAAAGGGAAAGGAAGGGAAGGAGAGGAAGGAAAAGTACGGGGAGGAGGGAGGAAAAGGAAGGAATGGAGGGAGGGGAAAGAAGGGATGGAGGGAGGAAAAAGGAAGGGAAGGTGAGAGGAAAAGGAAGAGAAGGAGAGAGGAAAAGGAGGGGATGAGGAGGAAAGGGAAAGGAAGGGAAGAAGAACGGGGAAAGGGAAAGGAAAGGAAGTAGAATGAGGAAAGGGGAAGAAGGGAAGGAAAGGAAGAGGAAGGGAAGGAGAGGAAAAGGAAGGGAAGGCGAGAGGACAGGTAGGGGAAGGGGAAGACCTAAGACAATGAGACAAACAGCCTCCTCAAGGAAGGAGGGAGAGGAAGGAAGGTAAGGAGGGAGGAAAAAGGAGGGGAAGGTAAGAGGAAAAGGAAGAGAAAGAGGGAGAAAGGAAAAGGAAGGGATGAGAAGGAAAGGGAATGGAAGGGAAGAAGAATGGAGAAAAGGAAAGACGGGAGGAAAAGGAAGGGAAGGAGAGAGGAAAAGGAAGGGAAGGCGGGAGGACAGGCAGGGGAAGGGGAAGGCCTATGACAATGAGACAAACACAGCTCCTCAAGGTCTTTCAGTCAGGGACTCTTACTCGCTACTTTGAGGGATCGCGTGACAAATTCTGATGCTGTGTTTGCTT
>NC_137039.1:30376399-30408899 GCF_032717465.1 Coenobita brevimanus | reverse complement strand
ACCACGTATCACCAACACTCCATATGACCACACCACATACCACCAACACTCCTTATGACCACAACACAGTGCTCCACATTCCACTGTACAACACTCCACCCACATACTCCTTACAATAACATTAATACTACAAGTTCACATTACACTTTCCTATACTACCACCCCACATTCCACATACACTTCACTTAACCACACCTCTCAACTCCACTTAGATACCTTACCACACTCCCTGCAGTTTCACTTTCACATGACATTGCACACCACTTTCACTCTGCATTTATAAATATATACCACAACACAATAATGTACACAGCCAAACCACACCTCACTACTACACACTCAGACCATACCATACTTCCGATTCTACCTACCTTCACAATGCACCACATTCTATCTCCATACCACATTACAACTCCACACAACACCCCACCACATCACACACCAATCTAAACTCCACACCTCCATACACCACAAAACTTACCATATCACAAGCCATCAGAGCCACATTAACAAACTATGCAATATTTTTATGTTGATGGAACAGCTACAACTCTATGCCATTACAAATGAATGAGATGCGTCTATGGGGGGGGGGGGTCCAGCTCCTCAGTCACATCTATTTTCATCACCCACTTACAATACCAAGGGAATACAAGGAACGAAGGGCCTATTCTTTCCCCACCCATTTCTCAAGGCAGCCTACAACAAGTACACATGCCTCAAATCACACAGCCTACACCCAACCCTTTATTCACCTACACCCACACTTACTCACAGGTTATTCTTTTCCCTTACCCTTCCCCCTCTCCCCTCAGTCCTCCCATCCCTCTCCACTTTCTCTATCCTTCTCTCCCTTTCCTCCTCACTCTCTCTCTTTCCTCGACCCATCTTCCCTTTGGCCCTTTCCCCTCACATCTCTTCCTCCTTTCCATCCTCCTTTAGTCCCCTCCTCTCCCTTTTTCCACCTTCCCCTCCCTCATCAATCCCCCGTCCTCCCTTCTCCCTGGTCCTCCTCCCTCTTCCACTGCTTTTCCATGGGTAATCACAATGGGGTTAGTTTTAGTGGAGAGAAAAAGTTGCTTCCCTGCGTCCTTGAGTACCTTGTATAGTTTGCTTATTACCTTAGAAGGACGTGAATTTATTGTAAAGGGTAAGTGTGGTGTGGTGTGGTGTGATGTGTTGTGTGGTGTGATGTGATGTGATGGTGATGTGGTGTGAGGTGTGGTGTGGTGTGTGATATGATGTCTGGTGTGTGGAGGTACAGTGAGGTGAGGTGTGCTGGAATGTTGTGTGGAAGTAAAGATATTGTGGAAATATGATATGTGGTGCAAAAACAATGTGGTGTAGTGCAGTGTGGATGTGGAAGATAGTGTGGAAGTGTAGTGTGGCACAAAGATGATATGAAGTGCTGTGTGGTGTGAAGGTTAGAGGTACTGTAGAGAGTGATGTGGAAATGCCACGTGGTGAATATAGGTGGCATGCGGTATGGTGTGGTATGTAATTACGGTGTGATGTGATGTGGAGCAGTGAACTTGAGCAGTGTGGTGTGGTGGTGCAGTGTGGTAGAGATGTGATTTTTCGTCAGCTAAGAAAAATCCTACTAGTCAAAAGGTAATAAAAAACTCATCTTCATTAATCTTGTCATTACCATGGACCCACTGTCGCATTCAAGTCACACCAAATTTTATTTTACAGTTCCTACGTTAGGCCAACGAGACCAATACAAGACAATTTCATTCAGCTTTAGATAAATCCTATAGGAGTCAAAAGGGTAATTCCCAAAAATGCTGTCCTGCCTGTATATACTTAGTACCCCTGGAGTTTATCTGAGGTGAGCCATTTACGGATGCTGTGCTATGTTTTCAATTGCTCTTGTCCAGTTAAGGTGGGGCATGGCCTTATAGAGAAATAGGACGTACGTACGTACGTACGTGTGTGTGTGTGTGTGTGTGTGTGTGTGTGTGTGTGTGTGTGTGTGTGTGTGCGCGTGCGTGCGTGCGTGCGTGCGTGTGTGTGTGTGTGTGTGTGTGTGTGTGTGTGTGCGCGTGTGTGTGCGCGTGCGTGCGTGCGTGCGTGCGTGCTACACTAAAGGTCCCACAATATGCTCTTTGCATTGTCAGGTGGTCCTTAATGCTCACATGCAAATTACCCTTTAACATATTACCATCAAGTGTGCGAGGGGCAAAAACAAAGGTATTAAATAGTATGGCAAACCTTTTATGAAAACCATGACATCAGAACTCAAATCATTCTCTGCAACAATTAGGATCAAACTTGCAATACCACCACTACAACGACATATTTATAATATTCTTGTCATTACCAGACATTTTTATTCTGGTTAGGTGACTTTTCAAAATGGAAGGGTTAGCTATGGGCTTCATCGACCCTCTCAGTTCCAGGGGTCTCTCCTTAGAAAACAAAATGGACTGTTACTAGAAAGAATGAATCATCATCATCCTCCGGACCTCCTTTCCCACCGCAGGGCACTTTGAGACAATGAATAATAAATAAAAAATGAATGAATAAAACATCACCTCATGCCCAGGGTTAAGCTCCAATGCCCTACACCACGAACGTAAAACCACAGCTGTTAAAAGTTTTATCGTGTACGACAATTTTCTCAGCACACTTTTTGGAAGACCTGGTTCCACTAGGGCATTTGGTATTTATGATCAAGGAGTTTCCTTGGCTCAATGTGTGTGTGTGTGTGTGTGTGTGTGTGTGTGTGTGTGTGTGTGTGTGTGTGTGTGTGTGTGTGTGTGTGTGTGTGTGTGTGTGTGTGTGTGTGTGTGTGTGTGTGTGTGGTCCTGCAATGAGAGAGAAAGAGAGAGAGAGAGAGAGAGAGAGAGAGAGAGAGAGACTCCAGTACCTAATATTCATTTTTCATGTAGCGCAAGAACCCAAGGCCGATACCCAACAAAATTTGCCCCCTCCAAGGAGAACTGAACAAAGAGAAAGTCATATTCTTGAAACATTCATTCTGAGACACCTAGATACAAGAAAGGAGGTAGTAGGCACTGGGAACAAGACTGAGGGGAAACAGTTCCTGAGCTGACCAGCTGTGTGCATGGAAGACTAAATGCCAGTTGATTCTTGTACTAAAGGGTTGGACAGAAGAGGGGTTAGCATGTGTAGCTGAACAAGTGTTGCATGCCTAGTGTAATGGAGAAGGAATCCAAGCAGACGGTTCATACGCAATTCAGTCAGAATAGCAGTAACAGAAGAGAAAGATGAAACACTGCAGCAGGTAAAGAGAAGAGAATCAGTACCCATTAGTTTCTAGTTCCCTGCCCAACACTCATAGTTCACTGCCTCACAGAACTAGGCCACTCCTACAACCTGAATACAGATCAGCCTTGCTATAAGACTGGGTTACAATCACAGAAAACTGACTGGCTAATGATCGACTGTATAATGAATGGTGGAATCATAGGTATCACAGACAAAACTGGTGATCAATGGAAAAGTGGTGCTCAAAGGGAATCATACTGATCATACAAGCAAAAATGGCGATAGCATTTTCAAAAAAGGGTGCTAAAATATTAAGACTGTATAAGCCAACAATTGCATAAGTCAGCTCTATAACATGGTTGTATGAAGTTGTTCATTTTACCCTTAAAGGCCAAATCCAATCAATGAACCTTAACCCACTAGACCTCCAAGCATCTATTAACTGTTTGTTCTACTCTGAGCATAGACTTAACAGCCCTTACACTTAGGCCCAGCAATCCTCCCATGTCACACACCTTCACATGTCACCAATGAAACACTAATGCCCACCATCCCCATTAAATACACACTAACTAGGGCTGTAGTATTCAGAACTGGTACATCGGTAATAGCATGGTAGTTCTATGACAGGCTGATGTATCTTCCTCAAACTCTTCTCTTCCTCCAGCCTGGGATCAAACCCAAATAATTTCAGACAACAAACAACCTCTCTATCCACTAAGCCACCGTCTCCTCTATGCTCATATTGGCTGTATGATTCCTGGAACAACGTAATAACATGCTTACCACCCAACATACTGAACTGATATAACCAACTAAGCAATACAGTAATAAATTAATCAGGGACGAGTCTTGCCTCAAAGTTCTTGATGGTGCATAAATAAGGTAATAAACTTCCTTAGACACTTTAACCTCTTCAGTTCAAGCATGTCACTTATATTTTTCTTGCAGCCATCAGATGATTTTATTCAACTTGATGGATATATCTAGTAGTGAAGTGGTTAATCAAGGTTATACCCTACCCTTCTAATAAAGAAACTTTCCCTCGAAGTATAACACATTCATTTGATGGTCACAAAAACACGGTATGACACTGTAGTGAAGGGTTTCATTCAGTCAACCTGAGGACATCTTTTATTACATTATGTCAAGTGGGGTTGGTGGAGGATTAGTGCCCCTCCCTGTAAAACAATTAACTCTATGCCATTGGCCACCCCGTCTGGGATACATGGCGTCTGGCAATGAATGAATGAATGGTACCAGTAGATTATTTTACTCAAATCTGCAAGGCCTTTAGTTCTGAAGGGTTGACCTAGACTGTTTCAAACTCCTCAACTACAAAAGGTCTTTCGAAAGCTATGCAGTCTGGCAGTGGCAAGAATAGCGAAAAATACACCGTCAGTTGGAAGGCATTAACCCCTTCATTCTAAGATGCAAGGTTTGTTTTATTTTTGCTGCCTCTGGACAACTGTCCAGAGATATTCCAAACAGGAGGGGTTAGATACAGCCACCACCAATTTTTTCATAAATACAGAGCTCTTCTGCAGTGAATAAAACTGACTAGCAGCTGCAAGAAAAAATTACAGTAAGTCCTATTTTTGTCATCATTTTATGTTCCTCTTGCTTTTTAAGTTCATATTACACTACAAATAGACTGCATATGAAAGTTGCTTTACTAACTATAAAGCTAATTTGCAAGTTTCCCTTGTTTATAATAGTCTCTATCTATCTACTGTATATCTATAGCCAAATCCCCTAAATCCAGTAGGGGTGGCCGGAAACATATCGCCCAGTGCCATTCTATCCTAAATGATCAAGCTGCTTTATCCTACTGCCATCCCCTTCACTCATATACCTCTCCACCCCATCCCTCCCTCTCATCCACATCTCCCTCTTCCCATATCCCCCACTCTACTTAATTCACATGCACTCTCCTACTCATCCTTATCAGGGTTTACTTCCAAAGAATACATGTGACACGTGTGATCCACCAGCAGGAACTGGAAAACATCAGCTTAAAGAATTTTGCCTTGTACATAAAAATTACTCCAAACAAATGTTAACACTCAAGTGTATTTTACACCATAAAGCAAATAGTGATCCAAATCTAAGCTAAAATCTATAATACTACTCTGGAAAATGGCATGCTAATAAAAAATATAAATAAATAATAAAATCAGACTGCATACTAAATTTATATCCATCCATCCATCCATCATCAAATCCTATGCCGTCCCACGAGAAGCGTAGGAATCCAGGGCTAGGCAAGTTGGTCCTAACATTAAAGATGAGTGTGACCAGCCTCACTCATCCCTGAGTGGTATTACATGAACAGTAACCCCCAACCACCCCTTGGATATAAACCAACATAAGCTTAATCCGACTGGAGCACTTTACACACTGAACAACCAAGCGCCATAATCTGGTTATATGGTTACCATCCAGTGCAGTACATAGTTTCCTGGTGTGCAGGAAACCATCTGGCTTGTCACTCAGTGTAGAGTCACCCATACAAGGAAAAGGAAAGGGTGAAGGAAACAAAGACAGAAGAGGGAGTGTAGTCACCCGTAGGCAGGAGGAAGAGGAAAGAATGAAGGAAAGAAAGACAGGCAAGGAAGGAAGGAAGAGACAAAAGGGCAGACACACAAAGCAGCACTACATCAAGTGAGTGGATGGTGAGCACCCCCACCTACCACCATAATAATCTTCTTCATAAAAATTTACCCAAGTAATTGTGAGGGTGATATGATGTAGCCCTTTTTACAAATATTTATCCATCCATCCATCATCCACTCCTACGTAGACCCATGAGGAGTGTAGAAGCCCGGGGCTAGGCAAGTTGGTCCTGACATTTAAGATGAGAGTGACCAGCCTCACTCATCCCTGAGTGGCATTATGTGAGCAATACACCCCAACCATCCCTTGGATATAAACCTTCACCGCCTCAATCCGACTGGAGTGCCGTAATTACCCACTAAACCACCAGGCACCATAATTTGTTATATGGTTACCACCCAGCATCTTAAATGGTTTCCTGGTGTACAGGAAACCACGTGACTCTACACTGAGTGACAAGCCACATGGTTTCCTGTACACTGGGAAACCATTTACTACGTTGGGTGGTAACCATATAACCAATTTATGGCACCTGGTGGTTTCATGGGTAATTATGGCACTCCAGTCAGACTGAGGCAGTGAAAGTTTATATCCATGGGATGGTTGGGGTGTATTGCTCACATAATGCCACTCAGGGATGAGTGAGGCTGGTCACTCTCATCTTAAATATCAGGACCAACTTGCCTAGCCCTGGGCTCCTACACTCCTCATGGGGCAATGTAGGAGTGGATGATGGATGGATGGATGGATAAAAATTTGTAAAAAGGGCTACATCACATCACCCTCACCCTTACTTGAATTTCCATTAATAACGGAGGTGCACAGGATCCAGATATTTAAATAGAAAAAAAATGAAAGTGGGAGGAACATTAACAGTGTACAGTAAAGTGAAATGGGCCAAACATAACAATACAGTACCAGGAAAAAGTCCAATTTCTCAGATAAATTACCTCCCCTACTGAGCAATACTGCATCTGTCTAGCTGTGTAAGTTAGTGTCACGATCAAATGAACTAAAAACGTAACAGTGAATCCCACTTTACCCCCTTTGAGGTGTAGGCTACTGTAGTCCTGTTTATACAAGGGCAGATGACCAGCCTACTTCCCTTGGTAGCAATATACAATCAAAAAACCTCCACTCACCTCCTGGCGATTAAACCCCTGGCAGGCTGCCACTCTGACTGGGATGTTCTACCCGCTTGACCACCAGGAACCCTATAAACAACTGCATCTCATAAATACAAGGTTTTTAGAGTGCAACAATTAGTGCAATGATGATGGAAGACCAGGGAGAAAAATAACAGAAGTGAAACAGATGAACACAACAAACAAAAGAAAGCATAACACCTTCAAAACTGTAACATTTTTCTATATTATTGTTGCTACCAACAGACAATCTATTGGTGAAGATGTTAATGAAAGCTATATCTACCCCATCTAATTCAAAATTGTTATCCTAATGTGAATAAAATTGTCTGGGGATGAGAAGAATAATACAATAATGTCATCTGGACTGAAGGGGTTAAAATCATCACATTATCTTCAATATCATCATCACAACCCTACTTCACACTAAAATATAATTATGTGCATAGGTTCTAAAG
Source organism: Coenobita brevimanus (assembly GCF_032717465.1). Taxonomy (NCBI): domain Eukaryota; kingdom Metazoa; phylum Arthropoda; class Malacostraca; order Decapoda; family Coenobitidae; genus Coenobita; species Coenobita brevimanus. Next base: position 30,401,446 of record NC_137039.1, on the reverse strand, counting down.
TGAAGTGGAGGAATTACAGTAACAGAATTACCAACAAAGTGCCCAATGAAGTGAGCCAAACATTCATTCACACATCATTCAAGCCTTCAACACTCACAGCTCCTTTTACAGGCAAACATCCACTAAGTAAAGTAACATGCAGTGTAAGAGTTAAGGTAATAAAATGGCTATTAAGTAAATAAATAATAATAGCAAGTCCCTTGTTTTTCCCTTTGAGATGTACCTATACCGGCCTTAAGGTGGCATCACACTGGAGTGTTTTTCGCTTGTGGCTTGCCAAGCATTGAGCTTTTGCTGGCCAGAAGGGCATTCTCATAAGCAAAGGCTGGTGGCTGGTGCTCTCCGTCCAACCAGGGAGAACCAGCCACCAGTAGTTCCTTGGGAGAATGCCCTTCTGGCCAGCAACAGCTCGGCACTTGGCAAGCCACTAGCGAAAAATGGTCCAGTGTGACGCCATCAATAGTCTACTATATGTTACTATTTAAAGGTACACAACTAACCTACTGAAGTAACTGAAACACAGCAGACACATGAAGAAAAACACAAAGTAACAGGATAGCTCATTTTCATAACACAGGCAATCCTTCAACATAACCTCAACACACCTCTGGAAGTATCCGACTAAAGTGGCCTGTTCTGTTTCCTGTAGTCAAGTGGAACTGGTATCACAACAACAACAAAGGCAACCCAAACTTCTTAGGCTGTGTGGTGAGGAAGAAGGATATAAATGCAGCAGAAACAAAATGGAAAATCATTTTTGATTAGTCATCAACATTTTAATTATAAATTCAATTGATACAAAGACATTTCAGCACATTAATGAGTAAGTATGAATACTGTACATCATCAGTAGTCATGGTAGAGTGAATCTGTAATATGAAACTACCTTAGGCTTTCATACCACTTGCCATACTACAACAATCTGTCCACCTTAATTGGCTTAAATTTTTGTCATTGAAAACTTATCTCTCACATCTCTATGGCAAAATAAGATGATACTACAGGCATGGCACCTACATCCTTTTCATGTCAAATATTAGTGACTTGTACCATATTCTCATAATAATCTCTTGTTGTAATCCAGCACTGAAGATGAAGAAATGGGAAATTTAGGCCAAATTAAAGTGGACAGACTATTGGTACCTCTTCAAGAACTGCATACACTTTTTCTGATTATTACCTGAAAAAAAATGATGATCTAGATGCAAAATGGATCATTATATTATTTACAAAATCTTGATAAATATCTATAGATACACTGTACAAAATATTTGGTGACTGACTACATAATTTACATCTTACAAGTACACTACCTGTACAGTCATACTTTTTATTATAAAGTATTTGGCCACTGGTTCATAGAATGGAAGTTAATAATGGTGTCAGCAAATAAAAACCGCAAGGTTTTACATCATCACAAGCTAGGAAACATGACTTCAAGTTGAGGAATAAAAGTCTCATTAATACCTAATACTGTACTGTATATGTTTACCAAAAAGCTGGGTTAAGGACTGTCTGATGAAGGGTGACATGTAGGAGATCATGGTCACCTGTGGTAGGAACATCATCCATAATCAAATAATGACAGTATTATAAAAAAACACTACTTTGACATTATGTAAGGAATGTTTATCACTCACGCAAAGAATTTATGATAGATATCTACAGTCAGTTATATTGGCTGATGGAGACCTCTACCCGGGAAAGGGTAGGAACTACAGTATCTCAATTAACCACTTAATAGGGGAAGATGTTATCATTATCATTCATCACCATTATCCCAACTTCTTTTTCCCACCTTAAGATGGGGTAAAGCAGGATCCAGAGAGCGAGAAAAAAACTAACAGAAGGAGAACTATCAAAGCAAGAAAAAACTTTATAGAAGGAGAGCTATCAAAAGTCTACCTTCAAGATAGTGCCTAGGTACTTTATTATCGCTACTGTGAACAGCTCAATTCAGGTTAGAGTGATGTTAGAGTGATCCCTGCCTAACAAGGACTCATAGTTTTCCAGAACTAAAGCAGACATAGCAATTCACACGGACCTTGTGGGGGGGGGGGGGAATCACAAGACAACATGATACCAAAGTTGAGTTAATTTTCATCGTAAGTCGACAAAAAGCAACAAAAAATGTACAAGAATGTTGATAATCAAACTACTGGTGTTAGTCAAAGAAGCCTGTGCTCTCCAAGAACCTCTAAGTTCACTTGCCACCAAAATAAAATAAGGTATAAAATAAAACAGAACAAACAAAATGGAAGCAGCTTTGTCAAGGGCTACAACAGTCCCTGGGGTAAATATCTGCAAAATTTCCTGTCTGAAATGATGGATTTTTAGCATTACAAAATGCAGAAAAGAAAAAAGAAAGTGTTCTTCACCAAAGGTAATATGAATAGTATCAACAAGAGATCCTATCAACTACTATTCTGAACTGTTAATAAAAACATGGACTTCGAACTGAAAATGTAGAACTGAAAATATTATACCTAGGCCTGGATGCAGAGGGAGGTACTATGATTTGTTCTTGAAGGACAGACATGAAAGAGGTGTGCAGGAACTTCCATGTCTCTTGTTCTCCCTGTAAAAACAAAAATCTAGGCTCCAAGACACAACTGATTATAAATTAGTTCATGAATCTAGGCATGAAACTGTGTAGTAAGTACTGTATAAAAGTCATATACAGTATCATCTTTACATATATATATATATATATATATATATATATATATATATATATAAACACACAGTACTGTTTTTACACACACACACACACATATATATATATACACACACAGTACCGTCTTTACACACACACACACACACACATATATATATATATATATATATATATATATATATAATTTGTGGTAGGTGGGGGCGCTCACCATCCACTCACTCAATGTAGTGCTGCTTTGGGTGTCTGTCCTTTCCTCTCTCCCTTCCTTCCTCTTCTCTCTTTCTTTCCTTCATTTTTTTCTCTTCCTTCTGACTACAGGTGACCTGACACTCCCTCTTCTGTCTTTCTATCCTTCTTTCTTTCCTCTTCCTTCTGCCTGTGGGTGATTCTACACTAAGCAGCAAGCTAAGTGGCTTCCTCTACACCAGGAAACCATTTACTACGCTGGGTGGCAACCATACAATCAAATTATGGCACCTGGTGGCGTAGTGGGTTATTGAGGTACTCCAATCGGATTGAGCCTGTGTACGTTTATATCCAAAGGGTCGTTGGGGTTTATTGCTCATGTAATGCCAATTAGGAATGAGTAAGGCTGGTCACTCTCATCAGACTCTCACTACGACTGGAGTGCCTTAATTACCTACTAAACCACCAGGTGCCATAACTTGGTTTTATGGTTGCCACCCACCATAGTAAATGGTTTTCTTGTGTACAGGAAACCATCTGGCTTGTCACTCAGTGTAGAGTCACCCATAGAAAGAAGGAAGAGGAAAGAATGAAGGAAAGAAAGACAAGAGGAAAGAGGGAAAGAAGGAAGGAAGCGAGGAAAGGGCAGGCACCCAAAAGCAGCACTACATTGAGTAAGTGGATGATCAGCACCCCTACCATACACATGTACATGTGTGTGTTTATATATATATATATATATATATATATATCCTCAATATGAACACAACTCCTGACTATTCTCTTCAGCACTATATTCAAAATCAATAATAATCCTTGTCACTTAATATAGTCCTGTAGTGCCCTTGTGCTAAACACACTCAAACACAATGCATCAATAGCTAATACCAACACCTGAAAGAAAAACTAAAATAAAGGAACACATTTGACATACACAAGCTCTCACTCACTAACTCTTTCACACACACACACACACACACACACACACTTCCCACAACACTGCCTGAGCTTCGCATTATCTTAGACTATACAAAATACAGTATAGTACTGTACACAGCTACCTGGTATCACTTTGGCTTACAAACGGCAGATAAATGCATCACCATACAAGCATTACCATCACTGCCCTGTGCATGAGCATGAATAATTATCCACAGGGCATAATGGTGGCTATTATTACCTTTGGAAATGATATTCATGTACAAAATACATATTAATCATTTTCCTACACTGGACATCTTCCTTTCTGATTTATTTTGCATATTACACCTCAATATAAACTTGTATGCTATTTATATCTTACATTAACATACAGTATACCAGCTTACATGAATAACACCATCATCATGATAATCCTGACCTTTCTCCCATCTATGGACTGGATTCAGTTCTAAGAAGCATACAAGATAATATCAATGTGTGCCATATGCAAAAATCCATTAATCTATTGTCAGATGCCTTAATCCTGTAAGGGGTGGGCACGAACAAATAGCTTCCATGTCATCCAGTCCCCCATCATTTCACTGCCTGCTCCCAGCTCACATCCCCCTCTCTCACATACCTCTCTATTCCAAACAAAATTTTGAAATTACGAGGTGCTAAGAGAGTTTCCTGACCCACAAAATATGACTAAGAGATGTCCATATACACTCTACAGTAGGTCCTCATTAAAAAATGCTTTTCCTTTTCCTTAACTCCTACAGACTGCAAATCTCCCAGCCCCCCTATCCCCAGACCCACAAAAAGGGTCTGCTTTTTTAATTTTCACGAAGGTAAAAATTTTTCTTACAGGTTTAAAGAAATTGAATTTACACACCTGAAAATGTATGTTTCACTCTCTTATGACTTATGGTTACTGCAATATCGACCGTCAAAGAATGTCAAAAATAAAAATTTTTACTCCTCATGAAGAGAGAAAAAAAATTGCACTAAAGTAAATTTAGGCCTTATAGATTTGAAGAACTTGATTTTTCACACCAGAAAATATACATATCACTCTATGTCTAGCAGTTACTGTAATCGACCGAATAAAAAAATATATATACATTTCACTCTCATATGTCAAACAGTTACTGCAATTGACCAAAAAAAAAAAAAAGTCACTCCTCATTAAGAGCGAGACTGGGATGTCCTTGTGAATAAGGAGGAATAGAGAGGTGGAGAAAGTGTAGGGGGGCAACAAGAGGGAGGGAAAATCTCTGCCACACACACCTAATATGGTCTAGAGTGAGTATGGAAGGTAGTTTGGGTGGGAGAGGACACAGAAGGCAGGATTCAATAGGTAAAAGGGAAGTGGAGAGATTGCCTGGGGAGGGGGGGGGGAATCCCCACACTCGGGGAGGGGGCCGGATCATGCCTCCCACCACTTTATCTCTGTTCCCACTGACCAGGTCCCATATCCCTCATAAACGAGGCAGTATTACCTACTGCCAGTTTTTGGTAGCCTCTGTACCATCGACAGCCATAGGACTTTATGCTACATTTTCCATAACTGTCATTCGACAGCCAGAGGTCTTTAGGAGTTAAGCTCACAGTATGTCAAAGAAAAATAGCCTATGAAAGTCCAACTGCTACCCATAAAACTGATATGATGGTCTTCCCCAATTTTGACTACCACTTTTATACACCACTCACTGTATGGCAAAACTTGTGATATTTTAAAATCTCTGATTTACAACAAGGACTGTCTATACACATCATTGTATCTTACCAGCGGCTAACAATCATACTCCCGCTGCCACCTGCCGCTGTATGCGCTGTACCACACGGTGATCCAGGACCCTCTGCCGGGCAACAGTGGCTAGGCAACCCACCAGCCCTACTACACTCATCACACCCTCAAAGATCCAGAAGTGTTGCTCCTCCAGCCACACCACACGGTCACATCTGCAAAAATATAAAAGCAGAATGAGTACTATAATGTTAACATCTATGCTCTTTTTAATTAAACTTCGCATAAAATTGCAGTCTTTCTATACTAAATGCTCACAGTGTAACAATATTTTGTCACTAAATATACTGATACTCACAAGAAGTGCAACATCAACACTTACTTAATTCTAATTTGACTTATCATTTCTCCATCATGAATGCTAAACTGAGCACTAGAATACCGAGAAGTGCTATGAAAAGGATGTAGATTCACAGTACTCTCTTACTGTACCATCAAACAATGGAAAATTAGCTGCAAATGGACAAATACTGTATCTCTGTTTGGTTATGGTGAAAGAACTATAACCCACTGAAAGGTATAAGGGCCTGAGATCAGGGTACTACAGTACAAAATATTAAAGTGCTTTTGTTTTAGGATGGGTAAATCAAACTCGCAGAAACCAGTTTAAAATCACAAATGGTACTCAAATGATTAAAATGAGTTTCACATGTTTATGAATAATGTCCTCAATGATGGGTGAAGAATGGCCTATATAAATGATCAAATAACCATATTTTACCAGTTAGTACATAAATATTTGTGTTATAATATTAGCAGAAAGCATTAAGACATCTCAGGAGAGTATCTACAGTCTACTGTAGAAACTGTCCTGAAATGCAAACAGTGGCCAAAAAGGATAAGAAATAAATGCTTAGCTACTCATAATAGGATACTAAAGCAAAACAACATCATATAAATCATCCAACCCCTCGTTTCTATATTTTGTTCAGTAGACATAAACATAAAACTGTCACATCTCTATTCTGAATAATGAGGTGTAACAAGAAAGTAACACTAAAATATGGTGTCAACCATGAAAAACAACTATGGAAGGGATGCTGAGACATAGTATTAATGTATCTTATCATCGGGCTGCATGCAATGAATTGCAAAAGGACAAAATTATGTGACTAGTTAAAGTGAATAATCTATTGTGAAGTAAATACTGTAATGAGATATGTAGAACAACAGGAAAATAAGAGTACAAGAGAAGACCTATCAGCAGTGCCAAGAGAAATGAATCATACATATTTCCATTCATTCATTCATCATTCAAGTTTTCACGACACTTACTTTCTAAACACCACTCCTGTTTTAATGCACTTGATTTTCTGCCTGTACCTTCCTGCAGAGCATACTGCTGGGCTCCCACTTTGAGTCTCAAGAGCTAGGGAAAAAAAAAAAAAAAAAACATTACATATACTGTATTCATACTGTATATACATTCATATATATGAAGTCCACCTATCTACATGCAGTCCTAATTATAAGATGGCAATGTGCTGTATAATATCTCAACTTTTTCAACATAACTAGATATCTATTGGGCAAAACTAACAAACTAACTTGATAGAGAGCAACAAAACTTTTAACAAACTTTCTGATTAACTGCAAAATTTACATGAAAAAAGGGAGGGGGGGTGGGGGGCAACCTATGATATGGATTCACTGCATCTATGCACCTATCTCTATTACCTGAGGCTGCAGCATGTGGGGGGAGGTCTCAGAAAAAGGACCTCCGTGCATTCCTATCCCTATTCAGAAATGACCTCCCTCCCCATGACACACAATCTTCTCTCCCATACTCTTGCACTTTACCTTTACACCTTGTGCTACCGCAAAGGCAAACTGGCATTATCATTTCAGATACCACTGGATCTATACACTTCACATTAATATATAAACTATGACAAAAAAAAACACAACCCTATTGTTACTGAATAATCACCTAAATTCTGTTCATAACCTACAATGATAATTATGGAAAGTTTATGAAAGCAGAAACTGTAAAACTCAGAACCCACAAAAGAATAAGAACCTGGAGAAAATACAAATTTGCATTAACAATTCCTCTGTTCAATTAATTAACACAGGAGAAAAGAATACAAATGATGGATAATACAGACCACTAGATTACAGTATAGAAGTATCTAATATGTTGTTATGCTTTGTATAACCTTATCACATACAAAGTAAGCTTTACATACATTTAAAGTACATCAAACCCTTACATGTAGAGCTATAAACCAGCCTTGATATAACAAACATTACTACTGATAATACAATGAGAACCTTTGGAGTACAGTACATTAAACTTTTTTTTTTATTTCTTCAAACTTAAGCTTACGGAGACTCTCATATGAAAAGGCTAATCTCTTCATTAGCAGTAATAAAGCTAACTCTAAGTGCATTTAACTTTAGGAGGGACCTATAGCTGAGAGGTGATTCATGAAAGCTATACAGTATTTCATTTCTACTGTTTGATAAAGCCTCTCTAAGCTGAAGAGAAACTTCTGGATATATCACAAATAAAAAAATATGTATACCAGTACATCATCAAACTGTGGAGATCAATTAAGTTAAAGTTCCTCTCAGTTTATCACATATACATAAAATCTTACCAGTACATGGTTGACACTCTTCTAGTTCCTCTATCTCCTCCCTGATCCAACACATTTCCCTCTGTGTGACGTTGGGGTGTGGAGTGGTGTGGGTGTGTGGCCGTGTGTCACTTGGCGCAAGTTCATTTTCGATTATCAGCACTAGCACTGACAACCTGGAAATACACATAGCAGCTTAATGTAGTTTTTCTGCTCCTTAACCCTGAGTCAACACATGTCCCTCTACTTAACAATGAGGGAAGGGTGATGTTGATGTTTATATGTCTATTGCTTGGTGCTAGTTCATTTTCAAATACCGGGTATCAACATCAGCACTCACAACCTAAAAATACATACACATTTTTATACAGTATGGTTTCCAAATATCTGGGTAGACAAAGAAGAACAGCTGCGACTTTTGAAATCCATCCGAACCTAAACAAGGCACTATCATAACATTTGATCTATCCTTAGAATACTTTAGCTCAAGTTATGTTAGATCCAATGGTAACAGGCTCCCAGTACAAAGAATGGTAGAAACTTCTGAAATCCATCCAAAATTAATGAGTTCTGTTCCAGAGCCTTTTGTTTGCTTTTGCGCCCTTAGTGCCTAGGTGTGGGAGGCTGACTGACCCACAATGACAGCCATTTTCACTCCCCCCCCCCCGGAATAGACTTGAAAAGTGGTTAAAATAGGCCTGGGGATAGTAAAAGTGCTCACCTCGGCTGTTTCCCACCTGAAACAGGTGTTTTTTGTCCAGCACGTCCTGGGGGTGGGGGGGCTCTTAGCAACAACTCATACTGGCATAGAACAAACTTCAGTTTTTTTTTTTTTTTTTTAGGGGGGGGTGGTGGTGGTGGTGGTGGTATTTTAGGCTTCATGGTCGAGGTCACCCTTCATAACCCCATTCAGCCTATACTGTATCAACCTTGTTATGCAACTTATTGTGTAATAGGTTTTCACTTGATACAACTCTATACCATAACAAGACTGGACTGTAATATGTTTGTCTCGGTCACCTGCAGCAGCATGTTTACACATGAGCTACCTTAAACTAATCTTAACCAACAATAACCTAATCAAATCTAACCAGCCTTTCCTAACCTTACTTAACCTAACCAATGGTAACATTAAATTCCATCAAAATAAAAAACAAATTAATTTTGGCAGATCTGGTAGCTATTAGTGTCTGTCAATACACCCAAGAAACACGTATCAAGAAAATAAAACACGGATAAAAGTAATAAGGAAACAAAATCACCATAAAGTAACTGTTCTCATCCATATAAAGAATCACAAAAACTGCTATGGAAAACAAACATGAAGACTAAAAAGCGAATTTATAAGGTCATTCTGCTGCTTAAACTAAACTGTACATTTCCCAACTACAGTATTAGCACCATCTACAATGACGGAGATGATACGTTTTACTCAGTGTGGAGCAGAAAAATTATCGATGATTTCCAAATAGATTATAACAAAAATTATAACAGAAAAAAACAGATATATCACCCAAAGATAGGAACTGGGCTGAATGGGAACTCTGTTGAAAAGCCGTCTGGTGAAAACCCTCAAAGTAAAATACTGTACAGTAATACCATATAATTTATCAATCATTGGTATCATTGCAATATCCCAATGACTGACACAAGAGTCCTGATATCCAGCGCATTTACCTAGGATCAATATTTTGGTATACAGTAGATGATTCATTACATTTCTCACTCTTACCAAAATACCAGGAAACCTGGAGCTCAAACACCAAATGGTCACGTGAACTCTGCATCTTACCCTATGAGACAGGCAATTGCTATGATCATCCGTTTCTTAGAGCAGGACTCGATCATGATTTCTTGTATATAATTTGGGCTTTTCACAAAGAACTAAGGCCCTACAATTGATAATTTTCTCCTGTGATAGCACTTCCACCTGCGATTTGTTGACATTTGTAACGCCACTGAATTTTCACCATCTCCATCCTGTACTTAAGTTTTATTTTCCCAATATACTTTCACACTAAATTTAGCAGTAAAAAAAATGATGATTCTTATCCAAATTATTATTTTCTTGTATTCAGGTACTAAGTGACACATAAGTTAAACTCCTGCACAAGAAAATACCAACGGTTCCATATGTAAGATGTGACTCAATATGATGAGAGGAATCCCCTTTTCATTCATTTACACACATGCTCCGGTGTCAGTTTCTTTGGTCACTAGCAAAAGCTGCTTATCCACAGTCTGAAACGTGTACACCGATGCTAAGAAACATTCGGATTACCTCCCACAATAAACTAAACAACTCCAATACACCAAAGAAAACAACCATCAGCAGGCTAACCTTAATAAACGGTCAACCTATATTAAAATGAACTATTCATAATCCGCTGAAAAATAATGTTGTTCCTGTGGCGTTACACCTTTATTGCGTCCCATCAGGGGCGTAGGGACTCGGGGCTAGGCTCCTCTCCGGCCGTTATCCCGAGAGAGTGCATCATATGAGCAGTAGCCACCCACTGGAATCATAATCTGTATGGCCGGCATACAGTTGGAGCACCTTATCCTAAGAGATCACCTGGCATCTATCCTGTCGGTTAGTCAATATTGTTATCACCCAACGCAGTAATGGTTCCTGGGTCAGAGAAATCTATTTGACTTGTCGTTCACTGTAGTCACCAGAAGGTAGCACTACATCGAGTGTGTGGATCTCTCCTGGTGGGCTTCCCGGACCCTGTGCCTGCCCAAAGGAAGGGCCCACGGAAGCCACACACGCTGATGCACCAGCCCACAGAAAATAGGAAATAAGAAAGAGCAAAGCAAAGATACAGGCTGGAAGGTGCACCATATGCAGCTAAGAAGTAACTACTTGCAGAACAGTGAAATAGGGGGACAGGGGCAGAAAGTAAAAGGACAAGGAAAAATTAATATTATCACAACAGTTAATGGAATTAGAACATGGAGTCGCCATGATGGGAAGTGAGAGCTGCTTTAAATGGAGCTAGGTCCTGAATACAAACAACAGAGTCGGACAGGGAAATTTCACAGAGATACACATCTGACATTGAAGAATCTCTTACGCACGTCAAGATGACATCTGAAGTGGGCAATCTTGAACTGATGGCCCCTAGTAGTAGGGTAAAGAGGACGGGCACAGATCATCTGGGGTCAATGGGGAGTTTCCATGAAATATTTGCCAATATCTGATGATGTCACGTCGAAGCAGTCTCCCCTGAACGGAGAATAAGTTCAAGGTCCTCAATCTAATCGCACAGTCGAGGGCTTCAAGCCCCTGTATAGACTTTGTCCAACGTCGCAGGACTGATTCCAGCAACCTGAAGTCGCCTATATACCCCAGATTCCACAACGACGAGGAGTTCTCCGCAATGAACGGAAGTTGGAGATATATAGGGGGATCATGAATGAGGCATCGCGATTTACAGTGGATTTCAAAATACTGTTCGACAGGGCCCCAGCTTTTTGAACCAAGTCTAAAATATGTTGGTGAAATTTAAGTGAAGAATCAATCAGTACTCCCAGGTCAGATACATTGTTTCTCTGCGGGATAGGTAGATCTTCCAGGTCAGATACAGAGTTCCTCTGAGGAATAGGTAGATTATTCAAGTAGTACATACCAGAGAGGATGGTGGGCTACTACTCCCTATCGAATGTTGAGCTGTTACAGGCGATGGTAAGTAAAATACTTTGCTAGCTACGAAGAAATGTTAAGGAAATGATCTATGAATGCAGGATACCGTTTTCTGTTAGACAGTGATGAACGATACCAATGATTACACTGCGATACGTTACCGATTATTTTCTTTGCCAGTACCGGTGGTATCGAGTACCAATACCAATACCTCGATTTATGTAATTACTGCCTTGTTAAGTCGGTCAAATGACGCAAATGAAATAAAATAGTTCACAATGGACGCATTCCAAGGTACTCTCATCACCTGTCAATTGTCAGTGAACGTGAATGACAAACCGCCTTTCAGTGGAGTAATAATGTTGCTTCTCACCCCTGTATGTAATGTATAAATTCATTTGCACTACACAGCAAATGCTACAGTTGATATCTACTAAAGGGAGGGTGGTTACGCCCACGATTATTATAATCAATGACTGTATAAACCAGTACGTATTTGCTCAAGGAGGTGTGCGGCAAGTCCCGCCACCCTCTTTTGTTGTATAAGTACTCTGGTACTCTTAACAATAAATATTCAATCCAGTAATTGTCAACACTTCCCAGTAAATTTTTAAAGCACATTTACAATCAATAAATAGAACTTTTTCCCATTTGTCCTCACACTGGTATCGATATGCCCACCACTACTGTCAGGTCATCGGCTAAAGGGGGTCGTAGCTCTAGTCAGCTCCATTCAAATCAACTATGCCAAATTTTTATACTAAATGAAAATGAGATGAAACAGCAAGTTTACTAACAATTACTTCCATGCATTTAATCTATTCAATTCGATAACATTATTTCATTTATTTCAGAAAGCACCTCTACTATACTGTCTTTACTGTAACGAGCTAAAACTGCCATCTCCCCATCCTGAATAAGCTGTAATACTTGATTAATACTAGAATATGAGGTCAGACATGAAGAAGTGCTATGGGACGAATGTTGAGCCATACCACTGACTTCTGCCAATAAGCTATGTGATATAAGCAACAACAGAAAAATCTGTGCAAATTTCCTGTGAAATACCAATAGTGAAAGGGTTAATGATGGCTGTATGTAACCCTTGTAGTTCGAAAAATTCTATCCTAAGCTTAAAACTGAAAAAAAGATTAATAATTCCCGGGCTAAAGTTTTTTTTTTTTTTTTTTTTTTTTTTAAACTAAACGCAGAACACAACACAGAGGGAAAATGAAACAGCTATGAAAATGACGCAAACTCGTACTCAACACGTCATTCCTAATTACACAAGAATGACAAAATAACTACGGTGATATCTCATACCCTTATCTGTGTTACGGTGTTACCACAGGTTGACTAGTTTTGCAAATAAAACTGCAACATTCGACGATAAGCGATATAACCGAACCTCTGTTTACTCTTCTTACAACAGATTAGATACATACTGTATACTGATCGACTGACTGACAAGTTGCCTCGACGCCTTACGTTTAACTCCATTCGATCCGAGAATGTATTTTTATTTCCGCTGTCTTTATACGCTCACATAAATCTAATACACTCACAAACCTGAAAGAAGATGAAACTAATATCTTCAATCGCTCATTCAGTATGCAGGGCCTTTCCTAAGTTGAATAAAATCGTATGGAAGAGCAAGAATAATAATAATAAAAAAAAAAAATGCTTCACTGTACTGGAGATATTAACTTTCTCGTGGTTGGGACAACGTGGGGTAGCACTGTTAAAGGCATTTGTGATGGATTTCCTGTCGTATCTCACATTAGTTTCTGCAGGATGCTCAACATAAGGAACTTTCCCTGTTTTGCGTTCTTTCGTCAAAATCAACTGGTTGCAAGGGATTCCGTCATAACTGTTGTTTTGGATGGAATGTCAAAGAAAGAAAAGTGTAGAAACTTTTCATATCCCCAGTTCCTGCAAAAACAAACCACATTTGCGGCAGGAACTCGATCGTAAATTTGTTCAAATAACTCACCCCCGATAGACTATTCCAACATTTGCCAGATAATTTAACCAGATGAGTGTGTCATAAGTACCTAAGGGTTTTGAGACTATCATCATTTACCCTTTTATGGTCTTGCCAGTCTAGTATTCCATTGCAGCTAATGCTAGACAATTTCATTAAACTGAGAGTCAACATAAGACCCTCAGAATGTTAACTGCAGTTTTTAAAAGGAGGTGAATTAACTAGTGAAGATCTTTTAGGCTTGTGGGAAAAAACTCGGTGTTCAGCGTTATTTGTGTTGACATTCTTGAGGCTAACAGTGCTGACTCAAGCCTCTTTACCTTCCTCACAACACCTTCCACATCGTTCCGCCTCATCCATTACGTATTTTTTCATTTCCTCTACCTTCCCTCTTCCACACCATCCTTCCGCACTCCCTCACACCACTTTCACATCGATCCACCTCATACATTCCATTTATTTTCATTCTTCTTTACCCTCCCTCACACCAGATTCCATATCGCAACCTCTCATACATTCCATATTTTTCCATTCCCTCAACCTCTTTCTTCCAGTCCAACACTCCCTCGCATCACCTTCATCGCTCCACTTTGCCCACCCCCCATTTTCTGTACCTCCATTCTTCCACACTCCCTCACACCGCTTTCCATATCATTCCATTTTACCCCTTACACACACACACACACACACACACACACACAAACACACACACACACACATATATATATATATATATATATATATATATATATATATATATATATATATATATATATATATATACATATATATATATATATATATATATTCTCTCTACCTTCCCTCTTCCACACCATCTTCCAATCTATCCGTGTTTCCTTTCACTTTATTCTTCCACTCTCTGCACAACTTTTCACATTATTCCTCCACATCTACTTACACTGTCCTCTCTATTCCTCCGCCTTCCACATTTCTCTCCATCTCTCCACGTTCCACGCTTCTCTCCATACCTCCAACTTCCACGCTTCTCCCCACCCCTCCACCTCACCCTTGCATTTTAACACGTCCACATGACTGAACCTTATCTTTCCATCCCATCCACATGTCTCATCATTCCATCTTCAGCCAGACGACTTTATTCAGCCAGACAAGTCTCTCGTAATGAAGGGGTCAGGCAAGATTTCCATTAACTACTATAACTACTACACCACTATAATTACAATAACTATTTACTGTTACCTCCACCAAATGATTTTATTCAGTTCTCTCTCTCTCTCTCTCTCTCTCTCTCTCTCTCTCTCTCACTCTCTCGGGAATTAGGTAACATTATACAAACACAGTGCAACCGTAAACTATGTGAACTGTGTATGCAGTTCTCTCTCTCTCTCTCTCTCTCTCTCTCTCTCTCTCTCTCTCTCTCTCTCTCTCTCTCTCTCTCTCTCGGGAATTAGGTAACATCATACAAACAGTGCAACCGTAAACTATGTGAACTGTGTATACAATTCTACAGTTCTCTCTCTCTCTCATATACAGTATATATATATATATATATATATATATATATATATATATATATATATATATATATATATATATATATATATATATATAGTGTGGGTGGGTGTTTCCTGGTCTGTTTTTATATACCTGGTGAATATAGTATGACTTTCTTTTAATATAAAGGCTGTACCGTTTGTATGGTTTGTGCATCTATGTGAGCGGCCCCCTCCCCCTTCTCTCTCCATCGGTCTCTGCCCTCCTCTCCCTTCCTCAACTCTCACGTTTGCTCAGTCAGGCAGGGGATCGCGCGGAGCCGGGTTGCGGACGGAATTAAGATCCCACAAACCACCCGGGGCCTCAAACCACAAAAAAGAACACGAAATCAACACAAGAAAAGTAACACATGATTAATACTAACAGAGCAACAATTCAACAATCGAAAATACAGCAAGAGATTAAGACCAGAAAAGTAACAGATTAACTTATAAGAGATTATCAACAGACACACCGCACAAGATTAAGACCAGAAAAGTAACACGAGATTAAGACCAGAAAAGTAACACGAGATTAAGACCAGAAAACTAACTCGAGATTAACACCAGAAAAGTAACACGAGATTAACATCAGAAAGTAACACGAGATTAACTCCAGAAAAGTAACACAAGATTAACACTAGAGAAGCACCTATATATCTTATCAGTTGGTGGTAATATGAAGCATGTTGTTTATCTCGCCTGGCAGGAAGTTTGGTTGCGTCAGAGTGAAGATACAAGTTGTTAGCAGGCACCTGAATCATACAAGTGCAAATAATGTAAACAAATAATAACACCAGAACATCAACTGTATCTCTTATCTGCGGGTGGAACTATGAAATAAGCTGTATCATCTCGTTTAGCAAGAAGTCTGGTTGCAGTAAAGTGAATATAAAAAGTGGCTGAAGAATATCTATACGTGTACAATGCTCGGTGCCCGATTACCAAGAATCGAGGTTAACACCGGAAGAATGCTCGTATCTCTTATCAGCTGGTGAAATTATTAAGGCAGTTGGCTTATCTCACTTGGCAGGAAGTCTGGATGTGCCAGTGAAAAAGAAAAAAAAATGCTTGCAGGTCACCTACAATCCGCCCATGGACAATACAATAACGTAGAAAATAACAACACTCATATCCCTTATCAGTTGCAGGAAATATGAAAGAACTTGGCTTACCTGGGCCGGAAAAAAGCTTAAATGCGTCTATGAAATAAAACAGAAAATTATTAAACAAAATAAAGGAGCGAGACTGACGCAAGCATTGCACCCGACCGCAGTGTCAAGTAGATATGGCCCTGTGTCAAGCGGAGGGAGAGGGGTCGTTTATTCTTGGATACCCCTCCTTTTATCCACCATGGGAGCTGTTGGAGATAAGATAAGATAAGGACCTAGGCTTTAATCTGCTGGCTGGGGGCGGGGACAGTGTAGCCCAGAGAACGACAGAGGAAGCACTGGGAACGAAATAGTGCTGAAACAAGAAAAAATATTTAAAATGTTTGACTTGTTACCGCTGAGAATTATTGGCATATCGTTGGCTGTGTTTGCGACGGTAAGTTTTGATGGAGTCTCTCTCTCTCTCTCTCTCTCTTCCGCCCTGATTGCTCCTACATCCTCTCACACATCCTCTACCAGCATCCCACTAGGCGGTCTTGCACTTCATTGCTGCAACTATCTTCACTATAACTGCTAATACTGATACAACTGTTATTAGTATTATTTTTGTTGCTGCTACTACTACTCCTATACTACTACTACTACTACTGTTACTACTACTACTACTACTACTACTACTACTACCACCACCACCACCACCAAAATTACTACTACTACTACTACATTTTAACTACATACTTTTATCACGATAACAATACAAACAAATACTACCACTATTACTACAGCTACCACCACCACCATCACTACTACTACAACTACTACTATACTACTACAATTTGCAACCATCGCCCAACTTCAATCACCAACCGTGTGTACTCGAGTTGCTGACTATGCACTTCAACACACAAAGGGGAGAGGGACAAGAGAGGGAGGGGGGAAAAGAGGAGAGAGGGAAAGAGGGAAGGAGGAAGCGAAAAGGCTGGGGAAGGGGGAAGAGAAAATGCAGAGGGAAGGGAGGGGGGAGGGACGGGAGGAAAAGAGTGGGGACGGCGGCGAGGTAAGGGGAGAGAAGGAAGGAGAAAGTGGACGGGAATGAGAGAGAGAGAAAGGGGGGGGGGGACAAGGTAACAGAGGTATATCGTTGTGTCCGCCCCCTTTCCGCCTCTCTCTCTCTCTCTCTCTCTCTCTCTCTCTAACACTTACCTGCCAGTCAATCAATTAATGAATATTTGTCAGTCAATCTTCGATTTGTCTATCTGACTGTTTAACACAATCGTTCATGCCATTTCACGTCACCCTCCTTCATACACATGATATCGTTGTTAATTCTCGGTATTAAGTTACAAGCTAGTCGTGTGGTGTGGTGTGGTGTATCACTGTGTATTGGTATGATGTACTGAAGTGTGGTGTGGCGATGCAGCGGGATGATATAGTGTTATAGAGTACTGTGTTCATTTCAGTTACGCGTAAAACTGCCACCACTCCTTAAATGCTGAGCTATAGTAAATTATTAATACTAGAATGTGTGCTAGTCACGAAGAAGTGGTACGGTAAAGATGCAGGGCTGTATTATTGCCTTATACTGCCACTGAGGTACGGGGAATAGGCAGCAAAAGGACGAAGATATCCACCCAGTTAACCTACATACGACAGACCAGAAACCTGGGCTCGTATTCTCGGCGGATACGGAAACTCCCAAACACCTCTTCCTCAGCGATTTATTTTTTGGATATGGTTATTTAATATCCTTTTGTACGTTATTCATGCAGAGTATGGCGATATTGGAAGGATTTAAGTACGAAACATAAGAATAAACAAAACAAATAGCTTAGGAAAAGGTGTTAGGGATTTTCCTCAACCGACCAGAATACGGGCCCTGAACCCTGTAACCTGTACTGTACACGTGATCGGTCACTTGAGCACTAACTCCCACGATCTCATAAGCTAGGTTAGGGATATCACATTCGGATCTAGTTTTATGGTGTTCTTGTTCATTTACGCTAACCTGCCCTAGATTTTCATCCTTTCGGTGCTTATTTTACGTAGATCAGTGGGAGAAAAATACAATGCCACAACGTTACGCGTTTTTCATAGCACTTCTTCGTGACTAGCATAGTATCCTAGTGTTAATCTATTGTGTCAACCCCGCATTCAAGATGGAGATGACAATTTTGGGCCAAGTTAAAGTAAAGATGATATAGCAGGGTAATTTTACTGCAGCAACACGTCATGACTTTGCCACAAATACTCATCATCTCTCTTGTAATATATTTATATCACATTCATTCACATCTGGTGTTATGGTAATACTAGGAGTATTTTTATGACGTGTCGGTGGGGCCATACGGAAGTACAGTGAATATGATGGCATATTTAAGGGCTGGCAAGATTCAAGAACAAAAATACATACGATCATCATAACTTGTAGATTTTGTATGCGGGATAAACATGAGATATGGGATGCTTCTGCACTCTCCACCCTTTGTCCTGTATGCAAAAATAAAGAAGAAAAATATATATATATATCTTTAAGTAACTGAATTTGTCCTCCAGCATGATCAGGGGATATGGGAAGACTGGTTGTGACAGGAAGTTGATTGTAGGTTTAATAACAAGAGCAACAACAATAATAACTATAACGCCGTAAAAATGTCCAAGGACAATTTTGATAAAGAAAAGATTCCCAAACACATTGTTTACAAGAAGCTGTGCTATAAAGGGACCTTGAGGTGAAGGTTACTGAACCTCTGCATGTCACCTTAGGTCAGCAAGCTATAAGTCTACCAAGTTTGGTGGCTCTAGCTTTATTTTTTCATGTAAAATCAAGTGACAAGTCTTCCGGAGTAGTACAAAATTTTGGACCATAGGCGATCTCAGAGAAAAAAGATCCGATCTGCATTCTGGCCACAAAAATTTCAGTCCACTAACTCCAGTGGTTCTTGAGTTTCAGGGTCATTTTTTCCCCAGAATTCTATCCAGGTTCCGATAGTCGAATCAGGATGGTATCTGGTCAGAAGACGCAGTCAACCAGTACTATAATATGGCAAAGAATGAAGGCTGTACCTAAACGGTATGTGAATGGCAGCGATTTAGACCTTCCCTAGAATAATAATAATACTGACGAAAAACAAGAAAACTTCTCACAGAGACGTGGTAGTGTTAATAAAATTAATAATAATCATCAACATCATCCGGACCTTCTTTCCCACCCTAGGGCAGGGTGAGGAGTAGCAAAGTCCAGAGAGCCCAGGTTTGTCCAGTCCAATGGCACACGTTTCCATTCACTCATCGTTCAAGCCTCCGGAATCCTGGCTCTATCTGATACGCCAAAAAACTTTCACCACATTCTGTAGCTTCACATAAACGTATCTGATATTCAGTCCTAACGCTGTCACGTTAAAAAGCGGTGCCAAATCCCTGATCATGCACTTCTTCTCACAACATTCAACCAGCCAGCTAGAGCTCTTGTCAGTCCCCTAGCCTCATCGACTTCCATTCCTCTCTTCCTCACACACTCATCCATCATATCCCTCCACCTTTTCCTTGGCCTACCTTGCCTCCTCCCTCCTTCAAATTCGCACGGATGTACAATACCTGTTTCATCACTCTATTGTTATCCATTCTCTCCACATGACCATACCATCTCCGTACACTCACTTCAATTCTGGTGTCCACAGACTTCCTCACTTAGCATCTTTCACGAATCACATTATTTCGTACCCTATTCACTCTCTGTACTCCACATACATTCCTCAACAGTCCCATTTCCACTGTTCTTACTCCTGACTTTTCATTTTCATGCCACGCCTTAGTCTCACATCCACATGTTAAAGTTGGCACTAACATTTCTTCATGTAAGCCTCGGGCAGCTGCAACACTCAAGCCTTTATTTCTTATCAAGGCCTTCATATCAACAGCTACCTTCCTTCCTTGTGTCACTCTACTTTCCACCTTTTTTGCACATTTTCCTCTTTTCTATCACCGTACCCAGGTATTTGAACTCTCTCACCAATTCCACTTTCTCTCCATTCACTGTAACATCACACTGGGATTCACCTTCTCTCTCGATTACAATCACTTTACTCTTTTCTACATTTACTCTCAAGGCATGATGCTCACAGACATCAGCAAAACTCTGCACTAGTCTACCAAGTTCATGTCCGGTATTTGCAAGTAGCACTGCATCATGAGCATACAGCAAATTTGAGATATTCCAGCCATCATCATTCATTACCAACGCCATCCCTCTCTCTATTACTCGTATTTTTACTTCTCTCATCACCCCATCCATATACAGTGGAACGCCAGAATTCGTACGCCTCTCTACTCGTACAACTCGGTTTTCGTACAGCTTTTTCGCCCCAAAATCGCTCGTTTTCATACAGTGACCCGTTATTCTCACTAAGTGATGCGTCGTCGTAGGTGCCACATGGTGGCCAGTCTGGCTTTGTCTTCCGCCAGCTATGCTTTAGTCATACAGGCTCGATTAAACTTTGTGATGAATTGCGTATTTTCGTTAGAAAATTGTACATAATCATGGGCCTAAGAAGATTAGTGAGTCAGCTGGAGCTAAAAGTAAAGCAGTGAGAACAACAATTGAGCTGAAAAAAGGACTCATTGCAAAGTTTGAAAGTGGAACCCGTGTCTCCGATCTTGCCATTCATTATAGTATGGCGAAATCTACCGATTCATCCATACTAAAAAACGGATTAATGCAAATTACACTGTTTCTTATGGAAAAAAACGATTCGGTTTTCGAACAATTCGCAAGTGGTACAGCCTCCAGGTATGAATTGTGTACGAATTCCGGGGTTCTACTGTATACTGAACAACCATGGGGGCATCATACAACCTTGTCGCACGCCCACACTGATCGTGAACCAGTCACTTTGATGCCCATTTCCCCTTACACATGCCTTACTACCATCATAAAAACTACTGACGGCCCCTTGCAGCTTACTATCTACATCGTACATGCGTAAAACCTTCCGCAATCCCTCTGTCTACTTTGTCGTATGCTTTTTCCATATCTGTAAATGCCATAAACACCTTATAGTCCTTCTCACAAGCCTTCTCCACTCTCATAATAATAATAATAATAATAATAATAATAATAATAATAATAATAATAATAATAATAATAACAACAACAACAACATGTAGGGTTGCTGCTAATCTTCCAAATGCTCCCTGCAACCACGGAAATCAAACGCGCTACCAAAAATTTCCCAGTCCATCGCTCTATCCATGCATCACATTCCCCTACATTCCGAATCGAGACTTTGATTCTATGCCGCAAACACCGATAACGGCAATACCGTTGTCGCTAATCGCTGGTCCGAACTCTAGGCGGCATAGGAGGCTTCGGGGCAACACATTATGACTCATTCTGCATATACCTTACCGTTCTCTTGTATACTAATTTACATCTACTTAATATCGACATAGTTTGCATCAGTGACATAAAAAGAGGATATTAAGGAGTAATGTGGAGAATATATACCGGTAACTGAGGAAAAGGAATTACGAATTCCCCACAGTCACTTTAAATACATATCTCTATCCATCCACCACTGTTCACAGTTCCCTTTCTTTCTGGTTGACTCTGGGATTGCATGCTGTACCTAACCATAAAAGCTATATACGCTTATCGCTGGCCATTGTGAAATATATGATAGCGGTTATCTGCATTGTCGGAGGTAAGGCTTACGTACATGAGGACATGCCTGTAACGAGTGTATGACAACACACACACACACACACACACACACACACACACACACACACACACACAGGTGCGGATTTAGGAATGGGTGACATGGGAAATTGGGCAGCCGCCCAGGACGGTATCTTGCCGGGGGTGGCACGGGGCGCCCGCACAAAAAATTCGGAATGGTGACATTTGCGCCATCGGTTTTCTATCACTCATTTGAACGTCACGTCAATGATATCATGTCACCTTGCGGGTCAATCAACCTTGTCGGAGTGGGCGCCCTAATTCTAGTTTGTCAGCTAGGCAGGCTACTGCTTGCTGAGATGGTCTCAAACCTTTCAGAAATATGCAACAATATGTTGTCAATGACCAAAGTATATAAACTATTAAAAAGCAGGAGCACGAAACTCCTCATTTTTTCTTATTGGAAGAGTGACGTCACGCGACGAGTAAGATAACACAGCTGGTGGCTGGTGGGTCTACCGAATTACAAAACAGGAATAGACAGTGTTGCTTGTGACGGTGTGTGGTATTTCCTGTCATCAGACGTCTATGAATATATGTACATTGTATTGCGTTGCATCATAAAAGTTGTTCTTTTGATTACACAGGTTTTCTGGGTTAAAGTATGGCGTCATCCAAGGTGTGCTATGTATATGGTTGCACACCAGACTGGGGAACAACAGTAAAGTTCCATCGATTCACAAAAGATACAGTAGTAGTGGTGGTGGTGATGGTGAGTTGAAGAGGAGATACAGTAGTAGTGGTGGTGATGGTGAGTAGTAGTGGAGTTACAGTAGTAGTGGTGGTGATGGTGAGTAGTAGAGTTACAGCAGTAGTGGTGATGATGGTGAGTGGTGGTGGTTACAGTAGTGGTGGAGGTGATGGTGAGTGGTGGTGGAGTTACAGTATTAATGGTGGTAATGGTGGAAATACATTAGTGGTGGTGGAGTTACAGTAGTGGTGGTGATAGTGGAGTTACAGTAGTAGTGGTGGTGATAGTGGAGTTATAGTAATAGTGGTGGTGGAGTTA
Organism: Coenobita brevimanus; assembly: GCF_032717465.1. NCBI lineage: Eukaryota > Metazoa > Arthropoda > Malacostraca > Decapoda > Coenobitidae > Coenobita > Coenobita brevimanus. The sequence continues at coordinate 30,378,271 of NC_137039.1, read as the reverse complement.
CAGTAGTAGTGGTGGTGATGGTAAGTGGTGGTGGATACATTAACAGTGCTTGTAATGGTGAGTAATGGTGGTGATGGTGGAGATACAATAGTACTGGTGGAGTTACAGTTGTGGTGGTGATGGTGAATGGTGGTGGAGATACATTAGTAGTGGTGAACTCGCACACCCTGTGCTCCTACACTGTATAGTCTATATACTCTGGTCAATGAAAACATATTATTGCATATTTCTGCATCATATGTTACCCCCGAATTTGTTTTAAAATAAGTAATTACCGTACTGCTTGGAATTCATTTTAACATCATAAATATTGCCGATGATTAAAGCGTCATTATTTGTGTCGTTCAAAATGTCTTATTAAATTACAGTTAGTGCAGATTTTTTTTTTTTTAGGGGAGGGGAGGCGCTGAAGGGGGGTTCGTCCAGGGCGCCATACAAGCTAGAACCGCCACTGCAAACGCACACACACAGACACAGACACGCAAACACACAGACACACACACGCACACACACAGACACACACACGCACACACACAGACAGACAGACAGACAGACAGACACACACACACACACACACACACACACACACACACACACATACTTGAAAACAGGATGCCTGTAAAACACCCAGAAATAGCAAAACAGTAACTTCTAAGACGTAATGAATTGCACTGCAAGTTTTCGATAAAGTCAGCTGAAAATGTGCCAGAAATATAAACTTAAACAGATTAATAAGAGGAAATGAAGGAACATTACAAACTTACGAGTAACTCAGTCTTACATACAGAGGTGGTGCCAGGCACAACAAACCTCGCCCGACAGCAGTTATTTTGTTGTTGTGAAATACTTAATTATGACTGCCATTTATTGCTGGTATCCACTAAAAGTCTAAGGTAATAGCACAAATGTTTTCAAGTTAGGCCCTCTTATAATAACGTGATCTTGCGTTTGACCTTTCGAGGCCACTCAAGGTCAAAGGTAATGGTGCCAAATGAAAGCCCATATGAGTCTTTCTGTATCTTGATAATAGTAAATGTCTCTATCTTCAACGAGTTTCGAGTTATAGCCCCCAGGATATCCGTGTCCTTGAGCTTGACCTTTCAAGGTCACTTATGGTCAAAGGTCATGGTACAATTAAAAACTCATACGATATCTCCTATATGGTGATAATAGTAAATACCTCTCTATCTTCAACGAGTTTCGAGTTATGGCCCCCTGAATATCAGTGACCTTGAATTTGACCTTCCAAGGTCACTCAAGTTCAAAGGTCACGGCGCCAAATGAAAGCCTATATTACGAGTTCCTGTATGTTCCTAACAGTAACTATCTCTGTTTTCAACCGGTTTCATGTTATAACCTTTTGAAAATCCGTGACTTTGATTCTGACCTTTCAAGATCACTCGATTACCTCCAAAACTTAATCTCTTTCTTTCGGGCCCAGTGCCCACATAACTTGAAAGTTTCATGTAATTTCATTGAGCCGTTTTTCCGTGATATTGCTAACAAACAAACAAACACACTCGACCAAAAAGAATACCTCGCCGAACTCCGTCCGGGTGATATAAAAATACAATTAGGTTAGAACGTTTTCACCTTCTCTCGTTACAAGCCAGTGGTATGATATTTTGGTGGTGTTGTGGTGTGTGGTCTGTTTCTGCACTGATGTATACTGCAGTGCGTTGTGGGGATACTTCTTTAATGATGTTGTAGTGGACAGACAAGTGGACAATTGAGAAAGAAATATTTCGTGTGCGATAGGGTTGCACAGATAGACTAAATAACAGACAGGCAGATACACCGAATGACAAATAGAAGGGAAGGGGGGTAAGTAGATAGGTAGGTACATAGGCAGACCGATATTTACTGGTAGAC
>NC_137039.1:30293899-30373899 GCF_032717465.1 Coenobita brevimanus | reverse complement strand
AAAAGAGCACATACTTTCTCCCTATTGCTAAGGAAATCTCACCTACTCTAACCTATCCTAACTACCCTCTCCAGAACTCGAAGTGAGGTCGTACGTGGGCTTGGCGGAGGGCATTGTGGGTACGTGCGTGTCCGTGTGCTTCATCATCGGCTTCGTTGTGGTGAGTTAGGTACAGCCTTAAGCAATCAGGAAACACTGAAATTACTGACCGAGGTTGTGATTCGGAGGGATTTGTGTGAGGAAGTTAGCTACCGATTAGTGTATCAGTCAGTTAACTAATCAGTCAGTGAGTCAGTCACTCAAGTTTATTTATTTTTCTACCAATCAGTTCCCCCACCTGGCGTTTCCTCAAAACATTATCATTATCAGAGCCACTTGCCTTTAACTTCTCATATTTATCTCCTTTCATTTACATACTAAGTTATTTACTTACTGTTTCTTTATTTATTTATTTACGTATATTTCATCTTTAAATGAGATCAGGATTATTTCGATATGATGGTGATGATTTCTCCCCTTCCCCAAGGTGAATCTTCCGCTAATCTGGATCTGGGTATGCTGGGCCCTGGGCATCACTGGCTACAACGCATACTGCATCTATGACTACTATACTGCTATTGATGATTATATGGTTAGTATCTGACGTCTAGATAACCTACATTTATCTATATCTTCAATCCACCTATCTATCCATCTTCTGTTGATCTCATTCTTGCAAGATGCTGAATCCTGTAATCTCCAGGAGTTTCTAAGTTTAAATAGTTTTCACAATTTCTCTGTCTGGCCATCCGTTCTCTGTGCATGCAAAAAATTTTGAATACATGTATAGAGAACTGAAAGTTTGCATGAGAAAAGATACAAGCCAAAGGCAGGTTCTTCAAGAGCATATATATATATATATATATATATATATATATATATATATTTTGACATCCTCCCTCGCTATATTTTCAAGATACACTGTTGGAATTTTGCAAGTAGATTCAGTGACCATTGAAAATGACGCATACTAATTTAGGGCTGTATTTTCAGTGGTTTGGAAGGCTCTGTAGCACCTCTTTCTATGTAATTTATTTTCCGTATTACATCATAACACTGTCTAGTATGCTACAGATAGTTTCATACTGACATAGTTCCACTCCTCTTCTCCTCCCAACGGGCACGTAAGGGTGGGTTTTCATGGCATCTAAAGGAGTCGTATTCTGTGCCTCTGTCTATCAATCAATCAGTCTGTCTAAACAGTTTATATGTGTAACTAACTGAATACCTCTATCATCTATCTAAATCTAAATAATTATTTTTTCTAGCAACACATATCCCTCCATCTAACTAAATAACCGTCTATATGCCATTCTTTTCTATAACTTTACTGTCCCTATCTCCAACCCCTGTCCCATCTCTCTTCCAACAGGCAGATGAAGGTGGGTTCTCATGGGAGACCTACATAGACATGCCCTACGCCTACTTCTTCATCGTGGCCATCACCGCCGTCTCGTGTTATGCATTCCTGTTGCTCTTCGTGATTCCCGTGGCCGCTATTATTACACATATGGTAAGTAGAGAGAGAGAGAGAGAGAGAGAGAGAGAGAATTATATCAACCAATACCGAGAACAGGAGACTGAGAAAAGGCACAACAATTATTATGTAAGTCTGTGTTTGTAAATACAGTGCTGTATATTCACATCTATTTTTCATCATCATCATCATCATCATCATCATCATCATCATCATCACCATCACCATCACCACCACCACCACCATTATTATCGCTGGTATTATGGCAACCTGATCACTGTAAATACATAGGTTTTAGCAATCAGGTAATGTTTATATAATATGTGTACTTTTTAAACAGCAAATTATCAATGTTTTTGTTATATGTGCAATATGTAAATACTGAGCTCCATCAGTACTCTTTACAGTGTCTGAGGTAAGTGTGATCTGAGAAAATATTACACTTTTGTACAGTATTCTATATAGATATATCTGTATGTTTATCTGGCTATCTACCTACAGTATCTTTATATCTGTCTATCTACCTATCTACCCATGTTGCTTGACACCTAATCTCAGAGTTCATTCATGGTGACTGTAACAAATACAACACCAAGCCCCCATATCCACAACCCACTTTTCTTCATACAAATCTGGATATAAGACAAGAACGTCCATTCCCAATGTCCAGCACTTCACCTACAGTTCCACAAACCGAGAGAGAGTTAGACCCCAAGAGCCCTCACACATCCTCACTTGGGCACTAATATCTACCACCTGTACTGTGATATGCTAAGGACACCATATTTAGGACTGGTGTATGGGTATTAACGGGGGTGCTGTAATGTCAAGTTGATGAGACCTTATGAAAGAACAGCGACTGCATATTCGTACAAGAGTAAACCCTCAAGCTGTGAGCTGCAATAACCAAAAGTTGAATCAAAGCCCCTACGAACTTTAATCATCTACGTTAACCCACTCAATCATTCCTCAACTTTGCACACCTTAGCTGAACATTATCATCATCTTGACCCCTTTTCCCATCTTCAGTTGAGTTAGGGGTATCAGGGCAAGTTCTTTAACCTGCAAGGATTTAACTTAACCTGTACAACGATTTTTTTTTTTCAATCTGGTCCTGCAATGCCTAAACCATCTTATTTAACTTGGGAATGACCTCTCACACTGGAAGGACTAATGAGAGCTAGTTGTATATCTGAACTCCATTTCAAAAAGTCTCTCTGAAGCTTAATCATGCAGAGATAGCATCACGTACCTCTCATCAAATCAATGGAGGAAAAAAGTACCAGTTGCATTCTACTTCCTCCTGTGCTGTTGGAGGTATGACAGTTTGTAATTTAAGAGCTGGCTGAAGAAGTCAACACATTTCTAAGCTAATCTATTAAGTTTCAAGTTTTCCACTCCTGCCTCACTTCATAACCTCTACGGTAGGCTACATCAAACAAGGAATACCGTACTTGTGGAACATTATTTCTCCTCACTCAGTGTAATATAAAGGTTTCAGTAAGATGGCATCTTCCTTATTATAACTACTGTATGATATCTCTAGATTGTATTCACCTCAGCTGAGCACCCTAGCAGTCAAGGGGCTACTTATGACTAATGCAAGCTATCCAGGTTGAAACATTTTTCTGTGCTCAGTTGCAAGTAAAGTGCTAGGTGGTTGCCAGACCACAGTAACAACTTATCATATTAAAGAGGTTAAAAATGATAAACCTAGTGCTGTCTTCCTACAGTGATGAAAGTCGCCCATATGTAATGCAATCGTCACATAATAACAATCATCATCATCATCATCATAACCGCTGTTCCATCTGTTATAAATGGGTTGGACAGGATCCATAGCAACAATGACAAGGAAAGCATCCAAACTTGAACGAAGAATATGACCCTCAATAAGTCAATATTACATCTACGTACAGTAACAGTACCTCTTCATTCCTACGTAGACAGAGACGTGGCAAATGAATGTTTAGCCGTCAGGTTGGCTTGGGAGTCGAACCATATTTTTCTCGAATACAAGCTGAGTGTGCTATAAAAACAAACCACACACACACACACACACACACACACACACACACACACACACACACACACACACACACACACACACATGCGCGCGCTAAAACCAAAATTATCATCACCGTAACATGAAAATGGACTAAACCTCCATTCACTCATCAGACCCTCAAAATACAGTCATCGCTATCTTAAAATTAAAAACTCACAGCCATGATGTTATGATTTTCAGCCATTTAAAACACGCTATTATATGCCTATCGACAGCATAAGGGTCAAGGGCCATAAGACAGATAACTACGGGCTTATGATTTGAGGAAAGGAGGTACCACAACATCCATCTTCCTCTCCTTGACATGTTCATTCGCATTAATAGATTATAAAGAAACCCCCTGAACACAGGCAGGGCTTATGAAGGGGATCACAGTAATACCTAATTGGGGTGTCTGAATGCCTTAGGGACGGTGAAACGTGACAACATGCCATCTTTCTCTCTCTCAAATAAACCCGCCTTATAAGCAATGCAACAGTACTCCCAAGGCAAATTTTCATCCCTCTGACAGAGTGAATTTATAATCTTCTTAAGTATCGGATAACGGGCCAGAACACATATTTTTGTGCTGTAAGCAACTTCAGCATGGAGCTAGGCAGAACCGTGTATGGGGTGTCCCAGACCCTGTGTGAGAAATTACACATTATTCTTGGGCTAATTTTGAGTAAATGCTACACTGTATTAACATGAATCCAATTTTCAGCCCCTGTAGAAAAAGCTACAGTTAATAATGATCTTATGGGAGAACTATGATAGGGACCTATTTCACCCAAAAGGTTATCAGTAATTATACCTTTGTAATGGTGGAGAAACAGACCCATGTTAATACATTTATTACTTAAAGTTAGCCTCCAAATAATATGAAATTTCTGACACATTCCTTGGAACACTGTAAATGCTCTGTCTCTTTTTAAACCTGAAGAGGTTAGAAGGTGAGCAAAAACAGTGGTATCCTTAAAATGAATATCATTCTATTCTGTTGGCATATTTCTTCCACAATAAGTATCACATGTGGCCATCCGGTGAGGATGGAGAGCGAGAGACTAACGAGGAGAGTATGTGAATGAGGTGGAGTGGGGGGTGAGGAAGGGGGAGGCCGAGGATTAGACGGAAGGATGGAATGGACAGGTATACGAAAGAGGGGGGTGTGAGATGGGAAAATGGCAGTGAAATGGCAGGAGACCGGGCGACATGGAGGCGATTTTTTTGTGGCCATCTCTTACGGGATTAAGACGACTGGCAACAGATAGATACCGTAATTATTAACTCAGAACGCTGCCTACACTCGATAACATACATGAATCATAAATTAACTCTCAGATCAGTAACTCAACATTACTTACATAATGATTCTTGATGCTCCACACGATTTTATTCTTGTCATAAAATCTCAGAACACAGCCAATTTAAGTTGATTCTTGAATCTGCCACAATTTTAAGTATTAAAACACGTGTATAATTCTATTTTCTCCATTTTAAATATCCCTTAAAACACCACTGACACTGTATATGATTCTTAATTCTTAGTGACATAAACTGGTTCTAAACAGTATCAACATATAACTCCATTCTCGATAGCCTAATACCTGTACAGTAACTGATTTAGTCACCACTATATGATTCTTATTTTCTAAACTAGTCTCTTTCAAAACCAACTGATTACATGATTACTCTTAATTCTAAGCTACAAATTTACGGTATATCAGTGACTGTGTGACATGATTTTGTTTGTAATCCCTCTTTCTGTATTTAACGTACTGAGTGACGCTCTTCATTACTTTCGAGATATATTTTAATGATGCACTAAAATTATCTTAAAGTACTTTATCTCACTGTCCCTTGATTATAAATTTGGAAAATATTTATTATATTAATGCCAGTGATATTACTGTTTTCCAGTACGGTACTGTATTCATTTGATAAATATGATTGTAACTTGAATATTATCATAACAATACTGTATTAATATTCTTACGTAATTTAAACATAATATTCTTGTGATACTGACCTTAACTGATAAAATGACCTTAAATAATTAACCATCAGTAATATATACAAAACAGATAACTGAACATAAATGACATTCAATAACTGATCATCAAATATAAACTGACCTTACGTAAATGATGCTACAGTATCAACTTTAACTATGCCAAACTAACCATAAATGATAACTGCCTTTGTTATAACCATAAACTCCCTCCTCCATAAGCTGTGCTTAGCCAATGACTGATGTGTCTGATGGGGTAGCACTAACTTTCCTTCACAGGTTGGCCCTGACTCGAACACTATTGGCAGTTATGAGTGTAAGTAACAGCATAAGAACTGTATTTTTTTCTTTTATGTGTCTGACTCTGGGCACAGTTCGCAGCCCATTTCTGGAGGTCCAGCAGTTCTCCTCCTACATACCACACACTATACACATCACTACTTTCGCATTAATACCCACTGTCCATATTGAATACCTGTACATGCCAGGGCTGCTTCACACAGGGGATCTTTATGACCTGTCTGGTGGATCTTGCGGAAGATCAGTACAGTCTATTTTAACAAAATTCAAATAACCAAACTTCTCTGACCCAGTATGGGATTAAACTCACAACCTTCCAGACATCAGACTATTTCTATAACCACTCTACCACCACCTCCCCTTAATGACCAGGGGCTTTGGCCCCAGTACGATGGGCCGGGGAAAAAAAAAAAAAAATCCCCAACAATGAGAGTAATTTGCTCTGATAAATCGTTGAAATAATGAGTAAATATTTAGACTATTTTCAAAACAACAATGGTAAAATTATCACGATTCACTTGAACGATATTTGCGATATTTGCGACGGAGGCTTCTGAGAATCTAGTTGGACGCGGTGAAGCATGCAAGCCAACAGTCAGACGTTTGGCCCAGCATGGCTGCCGTGTTTACATCTCATACCTCTGCACAGGCAGCCTACCCAGTGTCACCCCTCTGAAGACCTTAAATCGCTCGTCCACTCGCTCACGTCCTGTGCCTGTGATCGTCTCCCTTGCGTTCTCTGAGTTACCTGACGTTCTCGCATATGTAAGACCATCGCAAAACCAACCAACGGTGCAAATATGCAACAAATTGTGTTGCATACCATAGTACATCGAGAAAACTTTTTTTGTGTAAGATACTCATATAAGTGAAACTCATAACTTTGAAATTATGTCTGGTGCTACTCCCAGTGGAAAGTGTGGTGCTAATGACGTTGTAGAGGACAGGGATAAAAGAGCAGGACATTCTTTATCCCTGATGTAAAATAATACAATAAGCCCTATAACGAGGGACAGGGAGTGCATAAGATCACTGAGGCCCTAAAGCTGGTCTCAACGGAAAAAAAAAAAAAAAAAAAATCAGATGCTGCATTAGCGGCACCGTAGAATGTGGCTTCCCTGACTACTAAACGACTACCCAGAACAAGGGAGCCTACAATGGAGGAGATGGAACGGCTCCTTGCACGTCAGTTAATGAAATGAACCGAGCAAATGCCGCTTCTTCACCAGAGCTTAATGTGCGCTAACGCTCTCAATCTGTGGAAGAATCTCAGGGATAAGCAAGGCATGGAGACCAAGGAGGAGTTCATGGCCAGCAAAGGTTGGTTTGAGTCGTTTAAGACCTGTGCTGAAGGGAATCACAGAAGAAGGGCGATACTCTTCAAAACAGGTCCTCAACTTCGAGACAGGTCTGTTTTGGAAACATAACTCCCAGACTACGAACATCAGCAAGGAAGAACGATGTGCACCAAGGTTTAAGGCAGTCGGGGACTGAATCACCCTCCTCCTTGGTGAGAATGCAGAAGAGGACTTGGAGCTCAAACCGCTCCTGGTGTTTCACTGGGAGAACCCTCGATCACTGGCAGAGTTTGAGAGGAGAACCTTGGGGCTATTTGGAAGAGTAACTCCATAGCATGGCTGACCTCCGCACTCCGCCACTCTTACATGGCAGGATATGTGTACCCCCAACTGCGTGACTATGCCAGCTAGAGCAATCTTACAAACCGCTGACAATGCCCTGAGCCACCCTGAGTATATGGAGGACTGGGTGGATATCAAGGTAGTCTTCTAACTACCCCACAACATCGTTGCTCCAGGCAATGGATCAGGGAGTCATCTCCACATTCCAAGACTTCTACCTCCACTGCACCATGGAGCAAATGGTGAGGGTGAGTGACGCAGTGCGGTTGTTTTTAATGAATTATATGACGCAAGGTGGGTGTTTTGAAAGAATTATATCAAGGACACCATCGACATCTCAGCAGCGTGGAAGGGGGTGCAACCATGCACACTGAATGTCATCCGGTGCAAAGTATGGCCAGAATGTGTGCATTCCTTCACAGGGTTCCCAACAGTGGAGAACTTCCACTGTGAGATCCTCGGCCTCTCACACGAGGCGGGATTTAAGGAGGTCGACAAAGAAGATATACAAGAGGTCCTGGACAGTCACACTGAGCAACTCTCAACAAAGGAGCTCACTGAGCTAAAGGAACGGGTGGCGGACGCACAGGAAGGTGGTGAAGACGAGCACCATCATATTCCCGACATCAAGACTTTGAGGAAAATCCTTGCAATAATGAACGAGGAAATCACATACATCCAGAACAAGGACCCGAACTCGGTGAGGAGTGACACGTTGACGCACGGCATCAAACAGCACTTGAAGGCATACAGGGAGCTCCCGGCAACTAAGAAACAAGCAGTACAACAGAACATCACTTCTTTCTCCCCTGCCAGCAGCACCTCTGTCATGTCTGTTTCGTCTTCATCACAGCCTGGCAAACTCATATGCCACACTACCATGGTCTCCCTTGCCCTCACCTCTATGCTCTCCCTTGGCCTCACCTCATTGCTCTCCTTTGGCCTTACTGCTTTGCTCTCTCCACCTCGCTTCACCTTCTCCTGAGGACCTGAGGTGATTGTCCAGGCCCTCCAGCTGTCCCTCAGCCTCAGGGGGAACCCTTGGTGAGAACTTGGACCGGCCTAGCATGTACAGGTGGGTGACATTTTTTTTTTCTTTTCATTTCCTTCGTGATCATGATCCCCCTCCCTATCCCCACTGAACACGTTATATCAGCTTCACTATACGATAAATCACTATGATGAGTTTTCAACTGACGTACCCCCATCGCATAGTGAACCATGACTGTATCCAATAACTCCAGCAACACGTGCTCCAGGAGGTCACGAGACTGGAGTTTATTTTTTGTTTTCCTTTACAAATGGTCGTAGTTTTTCCTGACAGTTTTAGTGGTTCTGCAATTTCCCACAGATCAACAGCGACTTGCCACTTCATAATCATCCTAACTCATCATTATCCTACTTTTCAAACATGGAGTGAAGAGATCTATTGCATGGCTCCTATAGATATATTTCCGACTGTGCCCTAGACAGAGTAAGCCAGTGTTACTTCTTCTATCTTAGGAGTTATGATGCTGTTTGCAACACAGGCTTTGGGATATGGAGTAACCACATCTCCACCAAAGCAAATTTGGAATTGGGGGTCCCGAATCCATCATTCTCGTCTACATAGTAACTTCTTCCAATAAGCTGGGAATACAGGGGTGGTGCTTTATTTTTTCCCCAAATACCCTCGGACAACGGCGTGCAGTTTACTTGCCATTTTCCTTCATTCTAGTCTCTTTGATATGTCATAATGTTTCGTGTGTAGCCTTGGTGATTATACACATTCCTAGCATTGTAAGTAAAACATCTAGTAATCACACAAATATCATTACAAAAACTACGGGTAAAAAAACGAACTTTGAATTACGGTACCACGTATTCTTGCTACATACCACGATGAAAATGCTTAGTACACAGGAAGGTAGGGAGGGAGGTACAGATGAAGGGAGGGAGGAAAGTCGGTAGGTAAGCAGGCATACAGGATGGTGGACAGGCAGGTGGGTAAAACAATGGAGTACAAAAAGCAAACAACAATAATAATAATACAGAAACAATTAGCCTGCAGTACTGTACATCACTGTGACCTTTGAAAAACACTAAAATGGAGATCCCCTAGACTTTTTTTTTTTTTTTTTTTTGAGAGAGAGAGAGAGAGAGAGAGAGAGAAGATAAGGAACAGGGAGACGAAAAAAAAAAAAATGGGGTTACCGGTAAATAAGGAAGAGGTGTGAGGGAGATGGGCGTGGAGTGAGAAACAAGGGAAGTGTAAGATGGGGGACACGGGAGAGGGAGGGCTGGGGGAAAGGAGATGAAGGAAGGATGGGGAAGGAAGATGAGACAAGAGGGTAATGAGAGAAATGCTGAAGGGGGGAACGGATGGAGGGAAGTAGGAATAAGCTTTTATCATAAGCTAACAAATATACTGGTCTAAACTCCGGTTTCTTATAGTTGCGGGGCTACCTCGCACCTCTCCCTTGGCGATTTACTTTTCGTATATATTACAGATTATACCCCTGTACCTCATAAATAACATCATCATCATCCGGACCTCCTTTCCCACCCCAGGGCAGGGTAAGGAGTAGCAACGTCCAGACAGCCCATGTTTGCCCCCGTCCAATGGGCCACGCTTCCTTTCACTCATCATTCAAGCCCCCGGAACCATGGCTGTATCTGATACCCCCCCCCCCCCCCAAAAAAAAAAAAAAAAAAAAAAAAAACTCACCACATTCTGCAGCTTCACATAAAAGTATCCGACTAAGTAAATAATAATAATAATTATTATTATTATTATTATTATTTACGTACCAGGCAATAAGTAAATTGGCAAGGTTACATTGTCTCTAAGCCGACTGTTTACCTTTCCCTTATTATTCTGCATACTACACTAAATTCTCTTGTACTGTGTATCTCTCTCTCTCTATATATATATATACACCGGTATATTTCTTTCATTACCTAATTCTTTACCAAACGTGCGCGGCCTTTCCATATATGGGTCTTTCACAGCTTACTTATTATTCCTGGATTACTACAGCTACTAGGGATGTTTATAAACTTTCCTCTGAAAGCTATAAATGAGAATTTAGAATGCGTATGTATTCCGCCGACGTCTGCCTGTAGCCGGACATATTTAACGTTCCTAACGCGCATTTTAAATTTGAAAGCTGTTATCAAACGCAAGTGAGGTAAGGCTGGACTTAGGTTTGGTCTGGTTGGATCGTTAAGTTTCCCACAGCTTTGACACGGGGATATACTGATGCGCCCAGTCGGAGAGACTTGGTAAACAACACTGCCACTCGCAGAGATCGTCAGTAAACATTCCCGCAGGCGACCTGGCCGCTTCCTGAAATATCCCAAAATAGATATATTTTGCCTTTTTCCAGTCGCTTCTTGCAGTCACAGTGGAACAGTTTTAACTATCTGTGTTGCTTATGTACCAAATTTACTTACCTTGAGATCGGGAGTTATTAAAATCTAGGGGAAATCGCCGCGCCCGTTTGATAAAAAATTACCTTTCTTATATAATACGCCTGTTTTCTTGTATGTTGTTCTTATCCTTCTAGCATTGCATAAACTAGTTGGGAAGAAGTGTGAAATACTTTTTACTCGACGAGAATACGGCATTATGCTTTCTTTATACTTCTTTGGCGATCATTTTGCATATACCTTACTATTCGCTCGTATGTTATTTACCTCACTTAAATAAAACACAGGTTACATAATTAACATACAACAAATACTGAAACAGAATAAGCTAGTATGGAAGGAGTGCTTGGCCTCCTTTGCCGACGAGAATACGGTGAATCAACAAAATTTTCTTACCTTATCTTCCACATCTTGTCCATTTTCCTGCTAGTTCCATTTCTTCCTTCTCTTCACGGCATTATAATTTCACAGAATATATGTAATTTTCACGGGTCTAACACCAATGTCCCAAGATATTAATGAAAATTAAGTGATCACGCTTCCAACTTCCGGATACTTTCTCCCGCCGAGAATGGCGCGGAGGAATACAGATTCACTCATGTAGTCGTCACTCGCCAAAAAACTAGTTCCAGTACATTTTTGGCCATCTTTTACCCTTTTATGGCGTATTATTATTGGTCTGTAGTGATATATCCACCAATCACAAAAGTTTAATAAAAAATACCACGTAAGCAATATTTATGGAGAAATCGCCTCAACTAGAAGGTGGGGAGCGGCGCGGAAGAACTAGGGAGCAGCTCTTAACTCTAGTTTAGTAAGGAGTCTCGCAATTATTCATATTTGATATTTGTTATACTAACTACACATTACTAGCCTAATGTATGCTGTTGATGTCTTATTAATACCAACTTAAACTGCATAACAGGAGGGGCTATAAGTCACGCGAAGTATCAAAGCGGGAAGGATGTCATACGTCCCAGTACTCATCACTCGCAGGGTCACCGGTCCATCTCCCAAGAAACTAGTTCCCATACATTTTTTAAATGTCATATTCTACCTTTTTTATGACATATTTCTGGTATTGGTCTGCAATGATATCTCCAATAAGCAGAGGTTTAATAAATAATGCCACGTAGATAATAATTACTGAAAAATCGCCTGAACTGGAAGGAAGGCAGCACGTAATATAACTGGGGAGCAGATATTTTAACTAGTCTGCTAAGGAGTCTAATATTCTTATTTGCTATTTATCGTGCTTACTACACCTTATTAGTCTAATGTATGTTGTAAGTTTCCTTAATATCAACTTAAATTGCATTAATAACAGAAGGGAATACAATAAACCCATGCAAAGAAGTAATCCGGTAAGGATGTGTTTGAGTGACACCTTGGCCTACGAGATTTTTTTTTTCTTTTTAATAGACGCATCTCCAGATTACGTCTCCATCTCCCCCCAAAACTAGTTCCTATATTATCGGCCGTTTTTTAAATACCCCTTTTCTAGTGCATTGCGGGTATTTGCAAAATTGTATCCACTATGCACTGAGTTGTAATGAATAATGCCACGTAAACAATATTTGCACCAAAAAATGACAATCGAAAAAGCGCTATATGCCCCAAACACTATAAAGTACCACGGACAACACCATGCTTGCACCAACAGTACCGTATTTCGACTACTAATCAGAAATCTTCTATTCAATGAGCATTTAATATTTATTTAAAAAGCCACACAGACAATATTTGCACGAAAAAAAAAAAAAAAATAAAAACACGGAAAGGAGGAGGGAGCGGAGCGTAATCTCCGCTTATTAGCAGTAGCATACTGTAGACCTATGTTCAAAGGAAATGCGAACCCGGTGGCCTGCGGGCTTTAGCAGATCCGCTGTTCATCCTCCTCATCTTGGGGATACGAACGTTTGTATCACCACATAGGTGTGCCACCCAGTTCTACTGGTGCCACCCTATGAAGGCGTTCCTCTCCAGCATCGAATAATAATGATAAAGTTGGAGGATTCAATCAGTCTACCTGTGTGCCTACTTTGTTCTGTTTATCTGTCTTTTGTCTACATATCTCCGGACGATTTAATTCCGTATGGGATGGCCACCAACGAATCTCCTCTATGTCATCTTTTCCTCTGCCATCAAGCTACCCTCTTTCCTGCTCTCCCCCAACCCCTCTACCTCATATTGAGTTCCACCCGTCCATCCCTTCCTCTTTTCAATCATTATCTCATACACACTGGTTAGACAGAGTAAGTAGGAAGTGTTAGCAACTTATTGTGACTGCTGGTTATGCTGCTAAATACAGTATGTTATTTTACATATGTCAGTACTGTAATTACATTAATGAAGGAAATCTAACTTGTCTTCAAATGAGGATTAGAATTAGTGACTGATGGCAAATGATGCCTGATTTCACTTACTGCCAAGCCATATTTATGTACTTCCTGTTACACTGACTTACAAAATCATTTATCTAATCATCTCTTCAATTTGCAGTACGTGAAAGAAAAAATGGGTAGCTTTGATGTGGCCAACTACGTGTGGGACAACGACGCCTTTGAGATGGACTAACGCTTTGCCCCCCAGCCAGTGGTGCTTTTAAATACTTTAACTCACTGATACAAGGCCCATATTCTTGCTGATTAAGGAGGGTCTCTAACATCTTTTTACCGTTTATTTTGGTATCTTGTATGTTAATATATTCTTGTAAGTTATTGCAGCTCTTCCTTATCAATTTATTTCCACAACAGGTACATTTATATACTCTTAAGAGTTGTTTATGCAACCTATATCAACACAGAAAAATAAACAGGGTACAGCCCATCCTTGCTATATGCGAAAGCACATTTCCTTTAACCATACAAAGATCCTCAACCCTCTCTAGCTCATGGTTGTCTAGTCACAAAGAAGACTCATTCTTACCTCATAACAAAGGCTCATCAAATTTCATGCAACCACATAGTACAGTATTCAAGTTGTGAGAGTACAGTACAGTACTGTACTTCATTTTCATCATATCAAAACATACTGTAGAGCAGTATGTTCTAAATTATCACAAATTCTTCCAAAGAAATTATACTATAAATTGTGTTTAATAGCAAATCAGCATTATAGGTAGCAATGGACCTTTAATAGGCTGTTACTCTGTAAATTACTGTGGAACTATTACTGGTAGGGGAAAAAAAAAAAATTACATGGGCTCTTTGGAACAAAAAGAATCATAAACTACAATGTGAAAAAAAATATATATATATATATATATATATTAAAGTCTGAAAAGCCACCTAAGGTGAGAAGAATGTGGCCCAAGGTTATGTTATTAGACTGACAAGAATCTGAAAACTGTGGAACTGTTGAACCTACTGTTAATACACCAAGAAAATAGGTAGATCAGTCATAAAATACATATTCTCACAACAATCAACTGAATTTCTGGTACATTACTGGTGATGCAGGAAGTATTTGAAAAATTGTTATATTATTCTCAAAACAACAGAATAGTGAATATTTTTTAGAAAAAAAAAAAGGTCCAAAGCAAGTTTATTATTTAATTAGTGAGGAACACAGACAATTAGAAGGTTAATCAGATAATCACTTCAAACTGTACAAAGCAAGAAACATGATGAGTGCTTATAATATTCTCAAAAACAAGTTTATATTAGCTTTTCCCAGAGAACTGCACATGTAGGAGGCCATTGTATTTCAATGAAAGCTGGGAATTCGAGGTATACAAGTATTTCTGAGAACCCAGGATAATTAGGAGTTACTGTACTTTGATGCCCTGGTGGTTAAGTGGGCAAAGCTTCTGGCAGGGGGGGTGAAATGACAACTGGGAAGGGTCAAATGCAATTGCTATAGTTCATTCACCACCTGGCCCATATTTTTGTCCTTGAAAGCTATTTCATGTGGCTCTAGTGTAGAGACAATATTACGACATCCTTTCCATACCACTTCATGACTGGCATTACATTTTAACATTAATCTCTTATTACAACTATTAAAGACAAAGAGATGGTAATTCTACACCTAGTTCATGTGAACAGAGATTAGTAGCCTGGGTAATGAAACAAAACATTGCATACTTCTGTTATGACTTGTGATTTCCCAACAACTAACATTTACTCCTTCAGTACCATGCCTTCTTGCTTGTTTCATTTTTCTTTCTGGCAGAAAGTTGTGTCTGGCTGTGATTAGACCACTTATGGTGAAAGGGTCAGTAAGTCACCACTAACCCTGTCAATGTGAAAATGCCTCATATGTTATGCAAGCTACAACTACAGTAAACATTTTTATGGACCTCTCATACTGGAGGGAGTTGGTATTACACTGTATATCCCAACTACTTTATATGCTATAACTTTATGTACTGTATATATACTTTTATATACTGGTGAACAGCAATTTTTCTTACAGTTAGTGTGTATGATTAGTAATCTATTGATATTTATTTAAACTGCTATGAAAATTAACTATTTTTTAGTGGCGAATGTATATTAAAGGGAGCATTTATATCGGTCTGAAAGACATTAGAGCTTAAGCATTATATACTACGTGGGTACAGTATACGAGTACAATATTTTAAGATGTTAATCTGCTTTAACTTAAAAAAGGAAATCGCCTATCCAAATAAGATGACTATACAGTACCACTAATGGAATTGTATGCTGTTCATTTCTCCATTACACTGCATATTATATACAGGTATACCCCAGTTTAACAATGCAATTGGTTAACTAAAAACCCATCGTTAGGTGGGGTATGGTATCTCGGGGTAGATTTAACATGTAAAGTACAGAGATGCATTTTTAAGCCTTGGGTTTTCCCCCCAACCAAATCCTAAACCACCCAAATAAGTCCAAAAACAAGTTTAAAGCCAATTTAAATGGCCTTACAAATGTAAAAGAAGGTAACCTAAGCCTAACACCTGTAAATAACTTATTAAAACCTGAAATCTGAAAATCATCAAATATAAGTCTGGAAAAAATCAAGCTTAGTAAACTGTACCCCAAAATGACAATGTTCACCCCACCCATGGCTAAAACACATTAATCTAAGTCTAAAAACAGTTTATAAGTCAACCTAAACACACAATTTTAGTCTAAAATGTCACCAAAAATTGGTAAACAAAATCAAAACCCATTGTTAAACCAGGGTTTGGCCATCGTTAGGCAGAGTATGGTGGTATTTCTACCCCCATCGTTAAGCCAGGGTATCGCATCTAGGGGTATCATATATCGACGTATACCTGTATTCATGCCATGTGTTACCGATGAATGTATGTCAGTGATTTCCTAATATAATGTATGTGTTTTCTGAGACATGTTTTTACATCCCTCTCATTCAGTCATTCACTGATTTGACTTTCCCTCGCTGACTTGTATTGTTTCTCATGCAGTAATGTCTTTCTGTTACATTATATTTTTCACAGGCTGACAGACAGTTGTATCTTTTTACTGTGCAGTACAGGCTCCTCACTGTACGTCAGGGATATGTTCCAATAAACTGAATCTCAACTTTTCCAAATCAGTGCTAATGTAAACTGAGCAAAAGTGTCACATCACCTTTACGGGTAGCAATCGACTTTTAACGGGCTGTTTTCTGTTATTTATTGAGGACCTACTGTATCAGCAAAAACAGTACAATTGGGGACTCGTAATCAGATCTTACTGAAAATCATCAAAAGTCTCCTGGGAGCTGAGTCTGATCTTGATGCACAAACAACCTCTTGTCAAGGGCCTCAGATAGGTGCTGGTAATAGCAAATATCATACCATCCCCTTCAAGATGTGGGAGTTCAAAGTTCAACTACTACAGTCCAGTATATTTAAGTGTAGATGACCAACCTAACATCTCTTTTATAATGGCTTTCAAAATGAAGCCACTACTCCCAAGCAACATTTCCTTCTCATGTTACCAGCATGTCATAAACAATAACCATAATATACTGAGTTCTTGCTACATGATGCCTTTTGTAATCTTATTCTGCTATTAAATCCAAATTAAGTTAATAAAAACTGCCCATCAAACTTCCACTCTGACCTATGAGGCTTAATTGTCAGTTTCCCCAATTTACGGTACCAGCAGTTTATGGAAGTTGTGATATTTTGGAACACATGCCTGACATAACCTGGGCTTAATGTAGAATTAAATGGGATTACGAATACATTTTTCTTTCGCTTTTTATTGTCATCGAAGAAACATTACGGGTATAAAAGTTACATCATGAGATCCGTCAAACTTGAACAAATGAGAAAATAATACGTCACAGTTAATCTTTGGTACATTGCACTTATGGCACCATAAACCTTTTCGCTGCAATGATGTACAGTATTTTACTTTTGCCATCTCCAGACGATTCTACTCAGCTCAGGAGAGATATTTCAAACAGGAAGGGTTAGATATTCCCTTCATTAACCCTTTCACAACAATAAATCTCCCCCAGAGTGAAGAAAATCAGCTGAAGGTAGCAAGAATATGAATCTGTCATTGAGCTGAAGAGGTCAAATTCATACTGACACATTGTTAAAATCTTAGGGAAGGTTACATCTACTGCAGTAATGGAAAATGGTCAATTCTCATTCATATGCTTGCCTTTGCCTTTGAGAGAGGAAAATTTTTCACAACTTCCACCTAACAAAACTGATCGCAACACTGTAGCTAATATCTATTAGTTCAATAGAAGAGATGAACAAACTACAGAAAACCATACTAGCCAGTTCCATGTTACCCCCCATGAGTTGTAGGAGTACTAGGATGTTGCAGTCAAGAACATTTCAGAGTAGGTGAGAAGCCATGGTGTCATTATATGACTGTGAAACCTCCAGTCATGTCAGAGAAACTGGACCTATGCATATAGGCAAAGCCATTACACTGACTGGCACTTAAAGAGGACTTGGTCAGTGAGTTATGTATTTTTGCAAGAGCATGGGCATACTGTCTGAAGTCAAATGAAGACAGGAATATGCATGCTTCCAGATGAGGGAAGAATTTAATGGTAAGAAAAGCCACACTGGAATCTGATGGGGAATAATTATATAGAATTAAAAGAATACAGTAATAAATACACATACCATCATTCAACTGGCTATGATGTACACAAAGAAACATCATCACCATCCTGACATGTTTCCCACCTAATGAGAGGCAATTAATATTTGATCAACAACCAAGCCAAAAGACAACATGGAACAACAACTAACACACTCTATGAATAATGCAAAGCTAAAATTAGGTGGTCCTGTAAATACAAATACAACATTGGATAGTCATTCATAAAGTCAGAGTCGCCAAAACAGTTTCTCATGTAAAGTCACTTACCTTCAACATAAACTATACCTCCCAAAATGGCAGGAATGAACACTACACTGAAAGTACCGTACACATAAAAAAGTAAAGTAGGTACCAAACATAAAATATATATTGTATAAATCCACTAGTGATAAAAATAATAATAATAATAATAATAATAATAATAATAATAATAATAATTAGTGGTAGGGGCACACTCACCATCCACTCACTCAATGTAGTGCTGCTCTCGGGTGCCTGACCTTTCCTCGTCCTTCCTTCTTTTCTTCCTTCCTCTTCTGTCTTTCTTTCCTTTATTCATTCCTCTTCTTTCTGTCGATGGGTGACTTTACACTGAGTGACAAGCAAAATGGTTTCCTGTACACCAGGAAACCATTTACAACACTGGGTGATAACCATATAACCAAATTATGGCGCCTGGTGGTCTGGTGGGTAATCATGGTGCTCCAATCAGATCGAGCGGGTGCAGGTTGATATCCAAGGGGTGGTTGGGGTTTGCTGCTCACGTAATGATACTCTGGGATGTGTGAAGTGGGTCACTCTCACCTTAAATGTCAGAACCAACTTGCATAGCCCCAGACTTGTAAGCTCCTCATGAGGCAACATAAAATTAGATGATGAATGAATGAATGAAAATAATAATTACAGCATAACAATAACAATAAAAATAACAAAAATAATAAAAATAATCCATCCATCATCCAATCCTATGTTGCCCCATGAGGAGCGTAAGAGTCCAGGGCTAGGTAAATTGGTCCTGACATTTAAGATGAGGGTGACCAGCCTCACTCATCCCTGAGTGGCCTTATGTGGGCAATAAACCCCAATCACCCCTTGGATATAAACCTACACTGGCTCAATCCTACTGGGGAGCCTTAATTACCCACTAAACCACCAGGCACCATAATTTGGTTATATGGTTACCACCCAGCATAGTAAATGGTTTCCTGGTGTACAGGAAACCTTTTGGCTTGTCACTCAGTGTAGAGTCACCCATAGGCAGAAGGAAGAGGAAAGAATGAAGGAAAGAAAGACAGAAGAGGGAGTGCAAAGAGGAAAGAAAGACAGAAGAGGGATTGCAAAGAGGAAAGAAAGACAGAAGAGGGAGTGCAAAGTCACCTGTAGGCAGATGGAAGTGCAATGAATTAAGGAAAGACAGAAGAGGAAGGAAGAGAGGAATGGGCAGACACCCAAAGCAGCGCTGCATCGAGTGAGTGGATGATTAGCGCCCCCACCCACCACCAATAATAAAAATAATAATAATAATAATAATAATAATAATAATAATAACAACAATAATAATAATAATATTAATAATAATAAAAATACAGTAATATTAATAAACTACTAGCACCAAGCAGCAAATGCCACAATATAGTACAAATTAAGAAAAACTTAAATATGTACGGTACTTTGAAGCATCACTCATGTGAGACGAGAAAATATAAATGGACATAAAATATTTTTATCAAGTATCTATCTATCTATCTATTGCCAGATGCTCACATGAAAAAGGATGACTGTTAAAGTCTACTGCATAGGAGGAAAACCAATAATAATAACTATTCTTCAAAAAGCTATAAACAGAACACTGGTGTAATCTTAATTATCAAAATGGGTCTTATATTTCCAGTGATTGTCACAGGCTATAATCAGTAGGTTCACCCTTCTCCAGAACATGAATTAAATTGAATGATGGATTCCTAGCACCAAGGATCAAAGACCATATGGCACTAATTCAAATCAAAGAGACATCACAAGCAATGGAACAGAAATGTAAAAGAAGAAAAGGAATGAAAAAACACATACATAATCTATATATATATATATATATAAAGATAGATAGATACATTTGTGGTAGGTGGGGGCGCTCACCATCCACTCACTTGATGTAGTGCTGCTCTTGGGTGTCTGCCCTTTCCTCTCCTCCATCCTTCTTTCCTTCCATCCTCTTCTGTCTTTCTTTCCTTCATTCTTTCCTCTTTCTTCTGCCTGCGGGTGACTTTACACTCTCTGTTGTGTCTTTCTTTCCTTCATTCTTTTCTCTTCCTTCTGCCTGTGGGTGACTCTACACTGAGTGACAAGCCAAATGGTTTCCTGTACACCAGGAAACCATTTACTATGCTGGGTGGTAACCATATAACCAAATTTTGGCTCCTGGTCGTTTAGTGGGTAATAAAGGTGCTCCAGTCAGATTGAGCAGGTGAAGGTTTATATCCAAGAAGGGATGGTTGGGGTTTATTGCTCCCGTAATGCCACTCAGGGATGAGTGAGGCTGGTCACTCTCATCTTAAATGCCAGGACCAACTTTCCTAGCCCCGGGCTCCTACGCTCCTCATGGGGCAACGTAGGATTAGATGATGGATGGATGGATGGATGGAGATAGATACATACATACATACATACATACATACATATAGAGATAGACATATACTTTATATAAAGGTAAGCTTTAAAAATTAAATTTAAAAATAACTAAATACGTAATTCTTGTTAACTCGTGGCATCCCGACCGATTTTTCACCAATGACCCTCCCCCAATCCCGGCCGATTTTGGATTTTTTTGGGGGGAGGGGGCTCAAACTTCTGCTTTTTATGAGAAACAATAGTAAATCACAAAAAAAGTGCTCACCTGAGCTTAGAAGTGCACCGTACAGGTGACCCTCCCCACATCTGGTACTGTCTTTTCTGGAACTGCGCTGCTGCTGTCCCGTTTTCTATGGTAGCGGTAACTATTGCAAACCACTCAGACTAGGTAGATATTTGTTCATTTTGTACAAATTTATTTGTAGTACAAGAATATATTGGTTTTCACACAATAATATAGGTGATATAAGCATTATTTCACTCACCGAACACATCAACATAACACACTTTCCTTGGCAATGTTACCTTCTCATCACTTCTGCTCGTTTCTTCCTCTGGTGCCACGTAATCTTTGTCTTCCACATCGTCATCAATTGGGGAATCACTCTCGCCTTGGATTTCGTACCATGGAGCAACATGTCTTTACTGGCCAGGTCACTGCTAACAGGTGAGTTGCCAAGACAATGGTGTGGTGGGGAGGGTCACACGAGGTCAGGCAGTGTTGCCACCTGGCGGCAGGTAGAGGAAGGTCTCCTGTGTATGCCTACCAAAAATCACGCGTGAAACTTGAAAAATGTGCAAATGACGGACCTAGCAATTGCAAAACTTACTGGTACGTAGTTAGGTGTCTGCGTGAAAAAACGTGGTGACGTACCCATATGGTGACGGGATGCAGTGGGTTAATGTCCAATGATTACTTAGGTAAGTTCCCCGTGGGTTAAAATTTGTCATGTGAAACAAAGTAAAGTTTGTGAAGACTTAAAGGCTTATGGGTGGTTCTATCTATCTGTCATCATTGTACTGTACCTAATTCCAAGCGGTGTGAAGCTGTCAGGGTCCAGGTTAGTTTGTTACACCTCATCTGAAGGTAGGAGGAATGTTGCTATAGTAATCAATTTGTGTTTGATGGTACCTCTGGTATGGGGTTTGTACAGGTTTTCAGTTTGATAGTTGCCAAATTCCAGGGGCTGTTGCCTCCACTGACAAAGAAGGAACACTTTCTATGTAAGAAAGACAAACTATAATATCTGTGTGATGTAAGGAGCTGTGCATGAGTACTAACAGAAAGCATACAACAAAAAGGAAAGCAAATACTATCAGACCTACTGGCCCTTTTGAGGCTGTTTGCCAAGGGGTAGGTTACAACAAACATACCTATTCTACGAGTTAAAGGCAATTATAAAAAAACAGGAAGGCTCCCCATTCCCATCCACCAAACCCTAAACTGAGTTGGTCTGGACAAGTGGAAAAAATGTGTCAAAGTGACTGGGTGAAGTGGTGTACAGACTGAAACATGGAAGATGACCCCTGTGCAAAGACCAAGGAAAATGTGGGATGAGGTCCTGAAACACAACCTCTGGATATGGAAGACAAACATTATGCTGCATGAGACATTCCAGAGGAAAGCAATCATCACAAATATAAAAGCAGACCTATGCAATCAAAGAATGCTATTTAAAAAAAAGAAAATTTATTATCTAACACAGAGAATATTACTTCATCTGGAAACAAATGACGATGATGAAGATAATGAAAAAAAACCAAAAGCCTTGAGTGAAGTGAAAAAAAATTTATGGTCCATTTAAGTGGGCACCACTACAGGTAACAGTTACTACAATGTCTCCCTTTCCTTTGTATAGATCCTAATCCTTTGAAAAAATGTGAATTCAGATAGTGATAATGATGATGGTGATAACAACAATGAAAACAGTGGGCAGGGGATTTAGTTTAATTAAGCATGTGTGCTGTGCTGGAAGAGTTTCTGCTTTCATGATAGGTGGATACAATGGACACTCTTTCATTTCAGTAACATGACAATGATCTGAGCTTGTGACTGTTGAGCTGCTAACCTGATATGGTAACTTCTGCCTTCCTCCTCATTCTCCCTATTACATCAACTCATAAACTTCAAAGGGGGACGTTCAGACTTGTACACGATAGTTGAGAGGTCTATAGCTGCCTCTAAGATCTGGAAAAAAAAATACTGGTTGATTACACAATATGCTGGATCTTGTCTATCATAACCCAAGCTACCTAACTACCTACCTACCTTGGCTCATTTTGGCAAATGGATAGGAAAGGGTAGGAGGGAAAAACAGGAAAGAGCTTAAGTTCTTCATTCCTCTATCATTAGAGGAATAAAGAACTTAAGCTCTTTCCTGTTTTTCCCCGCCACCCATTCCTATCCATCTATATACAGTATCTACCAACAGTCAGTTGCCCTACTCTTGGAGTGGGAAGCCACAAACAAACCGCCTCCATGTCACTCACCCTTCTGCCATCAGACTGTCCCCCATCCAATTCACACCACCTTCATTCATATACCTCTCCATCTCATCACGCATGAGCTTTAAATGAAATATTAAATATAAAGCATCATCTAACAGCTCTACAATGTACATTAAAAGTATTGTCTATATAAATTTACTGCACAATAAACTCCAAAACATGTTTATAAACTGAGCTAACAGTTACAAATATTAAATAAGACAAGTAACAAATCTCAGTCATATTGACATTTTTTAATAACAGTTCATCACAACTCCCACTACTTGTACTTAAGTTCATGCCAAATTATAACTACATTTGTCCACAACTCCCATCTTTCCACAACTGCCCACACTTGACTCCATTACCTATCATTATGAGGCTGGAGAGGGATGCCTTCACGTGGGGGCACTGATATAAATGCGTGGCTCCACTACCCAGTTAACCCTTTAACCGCGGGTGTCATTCCAGAATGACTCTGCAAAAACTGGACCAAACCGCGGGTGTCATTCTCGAATGTTTGTGAATATTTTGAATACCCCGCGTTTTTTCCGTGCGCCAATTGTTTCAAGGGAGAGTAGCTATTAAGTTCTTTCACTCCAGCCGACCCCCACCTCCCTCCTCCCCCCCCTGGGGCCCCACCTCCCACCCTCTGGGCCCCCCACCCTACCCCGGACCAAACACGCATCAGTATCTGTCCAGCTGTGTGAGTGACAACAC
The DNA here is from genome assembly GCF_032717465.1 of Coenobita brevimanus. Taxonomy (NCBI): domain Eukaryota; kingdom Metazoa; phylum Arthropoda; class Malacostraca; order Decapoda; family Coenobitidae; genus Coenobita; species Coenobita brevimanus. The sequence continues at coordinate 30,350,087 of NC_137039.1, read as the reverse complement.
TGCTGATGTGGAAGTGAAGTGCAGGCAATTACAGTGCCTTTTACCTGCCTTAGTGAACACAGAGTGGGTGTTTATCGTATGTGCAGTGTTCATATATGTTTATAGTATTATTATCAGAATGAGGTTGGCATTTGGTAATGGTGTGTGAACGAAAAATAGTGATTACAACACCGCTGATATGGCAGTGAAGTGCAGGCAATTACAGTGCCTTTTACCTGCCTCAGCGAACACAGAGTGGGTGTTTATCGTATGTGCAGTATTCATATATGTTTATAGTATTATTATCAGAATGAGGTTGGCATTTGGTAATGGTGTGTGAGCGAAAAATAGTGATTACAACACCGTTGATGTGGCAGTGAAGTGCGGGTAATTACAGTGCCTTTTACCTGCCTCAGTGAACACAGAGTGGGTGTTTATCGTATGTGCAGTGTTCATATATGTTTATAGTATTATTATCATAATGAGGTTGGCATTTGGTAATGGTGTATGAGCGAAGGTAATGGTGTGTGAGCGAAAAATAGTGATTTTAGATCGCTCACTTCTAATGGCACTGCCCATCCAGTGATAGTCAACGAAATCATGAAACCTACATCATTGCAAAGCCAAAGGTTAGTACTTTCTAATGGTACCTTATTTTTCGCTCTAGATTTATTCTGTGCAGAGTTATAAAGGTTTAAAGTTTGTTTACATTTTGGTCGAAACCCCCGCGGGAGAGGACAGTCAGGGCAAAACAATGCCCGCGGTTAAAGGGTTAAACAAACATCCCTCAGTTCCCTCCCTGTCTCCCAAAAGGAGGGTGGTGAACTGCAGGAAGAGGACAACTTCAGCCCCAAATGAAACTGGGGCTACAACTGCTTCTGCTACTACCTGTAATTCAGAAACTAATTTTGAATGGACTAAAATCAAACGTGTAGAGATAGACTCAAGGATTATTGGTAGGGGTGGAAGGGTGTGAGATATGGCCAAGTGTATTTCTAATTTAGAGTGGACTACAAACTGGGTGGGTTACAGTTTCAGCTACACACAACAGCAAAAGTAGTAAGAGAATATCATACTAGCATAACAGAAAATAAAGCTCTTCTGTTATTCTGCGGGTCGGTATTACTAATACTTCAGCATATTCTACCCCACATGATGGTATACAAAAGACAACTTGAAGATATAGTTATACAGTACACATCAAAAGTACTGCAATAAGATCACACTACAGCAACAAATAAAGCACTTCAATAACTTTGCAACCTGGCATAACTGACAGTTCCGCTCCAAGACAAAACTTATAATCAGTTCCCAGTCGTAACTACTGTTTACTCTTTACACATTAATTGCTCCAGATTTTCATCCTTATACAGATTATTTCACATTGTTCAATGGCAAAATTCCAAAAAAGTATTACAGATCTACATGATTTCTATAGCTCTTCTTTGTAACTAGCAGTATTTTAATGTTAATCTACTGTTACAAATCAGTAGTGAAGATGAAGAGATGGCAATTCTGGGCCCAGTTAAAGTAAAAACAGAATAAGATTTGATTTTGCACAATGAACAAGAGACATGGGAAAATTCTGAGTTCACCTTTCTTTGTCCTGCCCGCAAAAACAAATCTATGTCATGGCAGGGAATCGATTATAAATCTGTTTGTTAATCTCAGATTAGCATTGTCCTAGATGTTCTATACAAGACAACTTGAAATGGATACAGCACTATTTAGCTCAGCAGATGAATGGTCACCTACCACAAATAACACATCCTCAATGGTATGCCGAAACATGGCCAAAAGCATAATAATACTGCACTATACTATGACATGCGCTTCTATAATGTTTAATAATGTAAATTTCTTGTCCTTAATAACCTCGTCAACACCAGTAGGGTACAAGTAATACATTCAGGCACAGTTGAGGTTTCTTAGTATTGCCTTTATCAGTTGTGGTTTAATCTAGTTATTGCTTCCTTATATTATGTCAAGGTTTCAGAGGCATGTAAGAGAATTCTGAAGAGTACGATGGTAAGTCAAGTTTCTCCACCTCTTCTAATCCCATTCTTGGCTAGAAGGACGTCAGTGCCGGAGTTGCACACAAAATAAAGACATTTTGTCTGCAATTTAGGTGGTATTTTGAAGCCTTCACATACACTACTCCATGAGAAACTGTTCACAGTAACAATGATACCTGCCCAGTCTAAAAAGGCTTCAAACTACTACTCAAAGGCCATAGTTTGATAGGCAAACCTGGCTGACTTCCTTTCTCCTGTACACAATGGCTGAGGCTCGGCAGAAACTATAGCTTGCCAGAGTATCTACTGACAGTACAGTACAGTAGCAGTCAAATGGAAAAGATTGTGATACTGTGGAAAACATATGACAAACACTGCCTATATGTAAATCTTGCAGAATTTCATACTGATAGCTGTTGAATACTTCCTTCTCCCTACTCAAACAATGGACAAATTTTTTCCCCAGTATAAATGCAGTATAGAGAATAATATCTTACTTAGTATAAGTATTCTGGCAGTGCTGCTTTAATTAAAGAACAAATAACTATCATCATTACTGAAACAATACTTAGGTACAGTACAATACTTACTTACTTTCTCTCCTTAATTCCCCTCCAATGATGTATTTATGTATTATATTCTTACTATCCCCAATGGTTTTATTCATTTTAGGATGAATTTTCAAACTGGAAAGGTTAGATAATGTCTTCAATAATTCTTTTAATAGAGGCTCTCCTAACCAGAATAAAAATAATCTGTAACTAACAAGAAATAACGTCATTGTACTGAAGGAATTAAAATTCAAGCCTATGCACACTGCGCTCTTTACAGTTCATGAGACTGTGCACTACAGTACTAAGATCCAACAGTAACACTACATGATGCTATGGTTAATATCTTGTAACCTTATGGGGCTTCACGCATCTCTTCCTTGCCAGTTTACTTCTGCATATGAGTAAATTTTTATAGTGTCCATAAGGCAGGCTGGAACAAATGTGACTGAGAATGTGTGTTTGTCGGTCTGTCCACCTGCTTGGTTTAAATGCTTAAATTTTTGAAAATGATGGTCTTAAAACCTTTTATTGTACACTGGTTGCTGTTGGTCATATCTATGTCAAATCGGATTATGAAGGTCCTGGGTCAAATGTTAAAGTATCTGGAAAAAAAAAAAAATAAAAAAAAAAAATAAAAAAAAATAAAATCTTGACAGTCTTCAAGTAGAATTTTATTTATGAATACAATGTCTCTCTTCAAAGGAACAAATATCAGGCAAGGGAATATTAAGGATTAATGTGTAAAATAAACTGATAAAAGAAGAGACACTAGAAAGCCACTTAAGCTCACAAATGAATGGTCCCAAGACACATCAAATCTTACCTTATGGATGGAGCATAAAATAACAGATAAATAAAAGAAGAAAATAAAAAAATAAATAAATAAATATAAACATACATCTGCACTCGGTGGGGAAGTGTTAGACTGGCAAATAATACCAAAGGACAATCTCACTATCCAAGAGCTCAGATGACTATTATGTGGCCACTGAGATCAAATACGGTAACTCAATGGTAAAATGCTAAGCCATGATCTAGGTGGGATAGGAGACTTCATAGCACCTCTTCCTTGGTGAGTTACCTTGCATATTTCTCATTAGCATTCTCTCATATGTTATCTATATTATCTGTATTATATTAACATCAGTACAGTTTACATCAATAACACATGAGGATATGAAGGTGTAATGTGAAGAATAAATTGCTAAGGAGAAGATGTTGCAAAATCTTCACAGCCACTTATAAAATGACCTACATACCCTTACAACATTACCCCTAGTGAGGTGTACGGGTCCAAGGCTAGGCTACTGGTTCAGAACATTTAAGGGTGGGTGACCAGTCAACTCTATGGAGGTATTACGTGATCTAAAGGCGCCTCTTGGGGATTCAGATCGATGTATATAGCACCTAACCTTCATCCCGAGTGATGTCAGGGCTGAACTCTAGGTGGCTCAGGTGATTTCAGAACACCTCTTCCATAGCAATTCATTCTGCACATTACATCTTAAATATTCTCTAGTTTGTTATGGCTGCAACCCATGTCAACATCAATGCAATATAAACAATATACTACAGAATGTTAAGGTGTAATGTGCATAATAAATAGACGGGGGACAGATGTTATAACTGTTATCAAGTTTTCAGTGCCAGCTAGAATACAAACCCTAAACCACACAACCACAAGTACTCAGACATCAATGAAAATTCACTCTTTAGCTGCCACAATATCACCTACTGTAGATCTACAAGATAAGTAGCAACACTTCAGTACAATACTGCTAAAAATGCCTATAGTCCTTTCATCATAACTTGGTCTAGATTTTCATCCTTGTGCAACTTACTCCAGGTAACTCAGTGGCAGACAAAGGCATAACTAGGGCCCCACATCCTTTTCACAACACTTATTCATGACTAACATTATGTTCTCATGTTTAACTCTTGCTACAGTTCAGCTTTCAAGATGCAGAGAAGTTAAATTTAGGCCAAGTTAAAGTGAAATGAGTATAGCTGTCCAAAAGCACTGAGTTTATGGAACATACACCACAAAGTAAGTATACTGTCACCAGTAGGAAATATAACATTATCATTAAACAACGATCCTGACAAAATACTGCATTACAAACATATTAAAGGTTTCTTACAAAAGCTACATTATTCATTATATTCGTTTTCATCATATCTCCATCATCAAGTAAACGAAGTGGGAAACTTATGTACAAGATAATATCATCACCATTACCACCATTGCTGTCATCATCATACACCTGTACAGCATGTTGTTTTTACTGCTTTTTAATTAACATGCAGCAGTATATTACTAGAAGGAAAAGGAAGATGATGACTGGTAGAACATTAAAAGCACAGAATGTACAAAGTCATGAGATAATTCACTCATGGCCAACCTCTGTCAGAAGGGTTCCCTGGAGGAAGCAGGGTGTCTAAAATGAAAATGATAATGACTGATAATACTGATGATGATACTTCTCTGAGTAGCTGGCAGACATTTGAGGTACAATACTGACAATGATAACACAATAATTAGAGATCACTTATGTAGGGCATGGATTTTTTAAACATATGACATTACACTTTTAAAGATCATTAAACACTAAATTTCTCTACAAAAGTCCCTACATAAATCAGATTCATATTTTAGGTGGCGTAAGAGGCTTTGTAGCATCCTTCCCTTAGCAATCTATTTTGCACATAAAGCTTTAGCATTATAATGTATGCTGCTTATTTTGTTTTACTATCAACTAAGTTTCCTTTATGGCACATCCTAATTTAACAACCAGGATGCATTATTTTTTTAACTGATTGTACAACAATTAATCATATCATGAATCTTTTAGATTTGCTGCAATCATATGAATGAGAAAATCATGTGTATAATGAGAAAATTGAACACAGTTGCAATCATTAAAAAAAAGAAAAAAAGAAAGAAAAAAAAAAAAAACCTACAGGGCTACGACTGTATAGCCTAAGCGAACAATCATATGACAGTCAATCGTAAAACATAAAGGAATATAATGAGGTGAAACAAGCAGAACGAATCATTAAGGATGAAGTGCTATGAACCTTTGTATGCCACCTAACATAAAACCCTTAATTTCAAGCAGCAGACTGATATAACACTCACTTCCTGAAAACACTAATCTGATTGTGCTGTACATAATTCTGTCCCATAATATCTTAGAGTAATTTATTCAAGCTAACTCCAAATGATATAGTTATGCCGTCAGGAACAACCTCTCGTATTTTTTACGCTAAAGAAAGCTATACCTAACTCCATCACTCCAAAAGTCTCCCCAAAGCTAAATATAACAGTCAGGAAATAACTAGAATAAAATAAAAATAAATGTCACTGCAAGAATTTGAAGTCTGACAACACCGAACACCAAAGCCCTTAAAAATTACTTATAAAAAAAGATTAAAAAGTCCAATATCTAACAGCAACTCTACAGGGTACCGACAACTACATGGTTCTACATTCAAAGTTTTAACAATAACTGTTTTACTGTAAGGTGGGGTAACACTAAACTGCTGGGGAATTCCAACAATGGGAAATGTGATAGTTATTTTCATCATACTAAAGAAGAAAATATCACTGAAAATTTGTTCACAGCAAAAAAATACATAATCATCCTATTTAATGAACGTATCTGGAAAGAAACATTCCACATTCTTCCTTAGCACTGTTTGATATCACCCAGCAAATCAATATTATCCCAGTATATATACCATACATAACGGCCAGTCCCACACTACTCTTTCCAAAGGGTAGGGACTTCAAACTAACAAATCATAGTCAGAATATTTAAGAGTAGATAATCTGTGTACATGTATGCCCCTGACATGAACTGAAAAACCACAGGTGGACTGTCTGATATGTACAGTCAGGAATCAAAAGTTAGCCAAACATTCCACTGTGCTTACTTCATGTGTAGGGCATGATCAATGCTTTCTCCTCAGCTCATCGTAGCAAAGAAAAAATATAAGCAGAGATATACACCAAGCCTCTCTCATTTAGGAATATTACCCAGAAAGGAAAATGACAAGTAGAAACGAGGAGAGGTGAAATATTAGGCAAACTTTTGTCCCCAACTAAACCAACAGCACCTTATCAGTTATCACACAACTGGGAACACATCGAGCAAATGATACAAAACACTGACACACCTACCACAATCACTAGTTACATTACACTAACCCAGGGACACCAAGACCATCTATCAAGGTTGTAAGGCAAGTACTGCACGAAGAAGCCAGGTGCAGCACATTGGTAATAACTACCCAACTCCTCAAGGCCAACACAGTGTTTCCACTCTTGGGGCTAAAATATCATAATGCATGTCTTCAGTTATGGTAATGGCCAATCCTCACTACCCTACTGACAGGACTGAAATTAAGTTACTGTAGTCCAGATCACTGTTACTGAGCCTTTAATTTTCAGGTACAGTCACTTTTACGCTAAATTTCTTGCCAAAAATATGAACTATTATCTAAACCTTAATTCCCACCTTAAAGTTGGTGTGAGGCAGAATTTAAAAATAAAAAGAGAAAGCACACCATAGAACTATAAAACATGTTCAGTGAAATGGCTCACACAGTAACGCACATCATCCAAGCCTAGGAAATCCTGCCGCCCTCTCAAAATCTTCCAAATTTATTTTTCTGAATTACTTCTTTGAGATGCATATTACATACCATACATGTGCTAACTTACCTAACTAAATTCAATCTGCATTATACTTCTACTGTCATATATCTTAACCAAAACTATGCAATAAACAGGTACTTTTAACCAACCATTACCTTAACAGAATCTCTAGGCAAACTAAGGTTGGCAATTCAGATTTTTGGCATGAAAATTGGTAACTGAATGATGTCAGCCAAATTTAAGGACTAATGGTAAAGTAGTGTACTACAAGTATGTAGTACAGTATTGTGGAGGTATACACTGTACTACATATACAGAATATTTCTGTCAATATGAACAAAGAAAGTTCCCCATACATAATCATTATTCTTAATACAATGCACTCTCTGAACTCATAACCTTATAAATACTGTATGTACATCATAACATTATATGATATGTAAAGTGCATATTAATAAAAAACAATGACAGCTGATCTCAAACAACCTGTTCAAGTGTAGGGACCTATGACCAAGCTATTGTAGTCCACAACATTTAAAGGTAGGAGAGCAATTAGTCTCTCATAGAATACATGATCAGAAAACTTCCAGTCAATGCTGGAAGATTCAATCAAGCGTAGTTAGGTGAAACAAGATTTTTACAGCATACTAGGTCAAATGATACTGAATGGTAAATCCCTGCTTGATACATGTACTTATTCAATACTAACCTTTTTAATTCTAAATGTCTCCCTATGGTTTTAATGAAATCAGGAGAGATATTATAGCGTGGAATTAAAGACAAACTCCATTAATCCTTTCATTATTATTACTATTTCTCTTATGTACTCTATGTATGTATGCAAGTATTTATTTATTTATTTACTTGTCTATTTTTTTCTTTCTCTGGATGATTTCACTCATATAATTATTATCTTAGGTCAAAAATAACAAATTACTAATGACCTGGGATGAAATGAAGGACATAATTATACAGTACTAAAATTTTGTACTTATTTTGATGTTATGGTATTATGCTGTACATTATGTCCTGTTCCTATTGCAGCACTATCCTTATAGGACTGCATTTACTTATTTTGATGTTATGGTATTATGCTGCACATTATGTCCTGTTCCTATTGCAGCACTATCCTTATAGGACTGCATTTACTTATTTTGATGTTATGGTATTATGCTGCACATTATGTCCTGTTCCTATTGCAGCACTAACCTTATAGGACTGCATTTACTTATTTTGATGTTATGGTATTATGCTGCACATTATGTCCTGTTCCTATTGCTGCACTAACCTTATAGGACTGCATATCCCCTAACTGGTTTGCTTCAACTACTTTACTGCATTTCCAACTGGTCCTCTGTTTTCATCATCAATAGTATTCATCCCAATTCTATTTCCCACTAAGATATGGGGCAGGTAGGATCACAGAACAAGTAGAACAATAGGAAAATGACCAATTCCCTACCATCTTGGGTATCTAATAAAATGGGCCACACAAGCACTGATAAAAAAAAAAAAAAAGAAAGGTGGTATAATTTTGCCAGATCTAAAAAAAAAAAAAAAAAAAAAAAAAAAAAAAAAGTCCAGCATTTTTGTCACTACTCTGTAAAAACTCCTTCCCTCATGACATTATTCTCCCTCATACACTCTTCTACCTCATCTTTTCATATTGTTCTTGTTCAACCACTCCTCCTTCCAACCACCCCTCTCATCCACTCTCCTACTGAGTTTCTTGCCTTCATCTGGTCCATACCTAACCATGTCTCACTCAGTCTGGATAATGTCATGAACAATGAAAATACTGTACCATTTATAAAGGAAAAGTATTCTGAAAACAATGAGATCAAAGAATATTAAAAGAAATTTGCATGACATTAACTCTGCTGTTCACCTGATTTACAAAGGCAATAACAAAGAGCTTTGTCCTACAAACTATCAACAATATTACATCAAGTGGAGAAAACTCCCATGACTAGTCATAAGACACATTTCTCCTCACTTCTAATTTTTCTTCACTGTTAGGTTAGTTCATGAGTCAACGTTAGCCTACCTAAAGAATGATAGTTGCTGTACCTTGCAAATGGTTGTATAATGATTTGATGGGTATTCCTGATATAATCACTGATATAAGGACAATACTGTAAAGAATGCACTGTTGTGTGCATTATGAACACAATCACCTAAAGTTACAGTAATGGTCGTATCCTGTACAATAAGGTTTTAAACCCTTCATTATCATGATGCTTACCTTATTCTTGCTACCACCAAACAATTTTATTCAGCTTAAGGGATATTTATTCTTGTGAAAAGGTAAAAGACTACAACATCCAGCCAAACAAACCAGAATGCTCTATATGACTGATACCAAACATCTAAAAGACAAATTTTATCTAAAGCAGTCTACCTATCCATCATCCAATCCCTCACTGACCCATCACGAGCATAGGGACCCACAGCTAGGCTATTCAGTCCAGACTTGTTAGGCGAGAGTGACACGGTGCTTGTCCCCAAGTGTTATTATATGAGCAAAAAACTCAACCACTCTTAGGATTTAAACCCAAATGGATGACAGGATGATCAGGGTGATGGGGGTCCAGATCCAACTGGAGCACCACAAACCTCTTGACCACCAGGTGTCCATTTGCTGGCTACACAGTGCTCATCTACATAAAAATTTCAGAGATCCACTGCTTAGAAAACAAATTCCTAATGCTTCATCAAACAACAATACAGTACTGTATTCACAAGCCTCCAAAACAATACTCTTCCCTCAACACTACTTCCTAAGTCTTTCACTGCAACGTCTCCTTTTGGCTAAAGAGAACCATCTGGAAGTAGAATGATAGTTTAATGCCATGCACTCCCCTCTTCGAGGGGCTAGGGCACTGCCCAGAAGACTTTGTTTGCATGTGTCACACTTCATGTTCATTCTTGTGTCAACTAATGACTCTTGGGCCACTCCGCTTTCCAGGGGTGCTTAACCACTGGTCCGTGGGCCAAATGTGGCCTTGCTACTTGTAATTTCTGTCTGGTATAACTGCATTATTTATTTACTTCTCCTACACTGAAATACTGTACAAGTTTTTTCTGGAATATGTACTAATTCACACATTATTTTTGTTACAGCTAGTAAGGTTTGGATTCATGTTCAACAACAGTGTAACAGAACATGAATTAATGAGATCGTGCTGTCTTTCCAGTACTGATTAAAACTGCAGCAGAGCTCACGTCTTGCTTGGAACAGACTTTGGCCCTTCTGTACTAAAAGTTGAGCATCTCTACACTAGACCATGGTGGCTATGGGTATAAAACAAAAAGACGTAACCATACTGAACAGGTTAAGAATCATGCGTGTGACAGATCAGCTCCCTGCTAAGTCTGGTTCACTGATAACACGCCATAAAAAGAAAAAATCTGTCAGCCTGTGTCTTTTTTAGCTGTCCATCACCTGCCATCGAATCTTTCATCTTGTCAAATCATCAGAGACGATTAGGTAAAGTTTTCCTCACTATCCCTTACTTTCATATACAGGCATTTAAGTTACACTATAAAGAACTGTAGATGTCCCTGCCAATGTGGTATACTAAGGAAATGTATGGTGCTCTGCACTATACATTAGTCATCAATCCAAAGCAATACTGTTCACATTGCATCTGACAGCACGTATACATTACTGTCATCCTAACCTTGTTCCCATCAAAGCACTTTTTCAAAATAATACCAGCAAGTAAAAAACCACAGTTCACTGTTACTGACACAAGATAAAATCCAACCTCGAGATGTCTTGGTGGGATGTAAATCCAGTCAGTCAATCAGTTACAAATTAGGACAGTGCTTAAAAAGTATTTCAGAAACAATTTAAATGTCTAAATGTCCAATTGGTTACATATACTTCTCTATTAGGCCAAGCTTGGGTTCAAAATAAGGTATTAATGATCTGACATTTTGTAACCTGAAATAAGGAAGCTTCACTGTATATACCTAATAACCATATGGTAGCTACAGTGTATATGTGCATCATAAATACCAGTACATGTATAAATCATCACAATACTCTTCATATCTGTGTAAAGAATAAGACCTTAAGCTTCAATCTACCTTAATTTAAGTGTGCTGGATTGAATAGTGACGATATGCACAACATGATATGTCTGAAAAAATCTCACAGATCAGTATTCAACACCTTAATTCAACCTGAATTATTAACCCTTAATTACTAAATACCACTCCCAGGAACCAAAATCAGGTCCATCAAATGACAGCCCCAGCCACCTCCATTGTACTTAACTGGAAGCACTCTGGGTCTTTAATACAAAGAAAACTTAGGATCAATTTGCTTTTGCAGGAAGAGTGAGAGACACAGGAAGTTCATGTACCCACCTTTCCTTGTTAGTGCTGCAAAAACAAATCTTATTTGACATTACATGGATTGCAAGTTTATCTAAGAATCTCCTTTCCTTGTCCTTCAAAATACAATCTTACTTATGACAGGAAACTTACTTTAAGTTTGTTTAAACCCTCAGCCCTTATCTGTTATTCTCATGGGCTTGAGTTTAATTCCTGAGAGGTATTAGGTATAGCTATTTTCCACACATGATATGGTGTACAATCTAAGTCAACAATATTAAACTCCTTACTGCTTCCTCTCAAGCTGGTCTGCCAAAGTTGAATCCAAGCCGAGATCATCCCTATCAGACATCAAGCAGTTTTCCTTGTTGGCTGTGGAAATAATAGGCTGGCTATCACCTCCAAGTTTCTGGCTCTTCTCAGAGGCCAAAGCCTCCTCCTCAGATGCCATGTAGCTGAGTGGTGTGGCAGTGTTGCTCCTATCTATCTGATCATTTACCAAGGCGTCTCGTATCTGCTGTGACACCGAGCTCCTATAGCTGGCCAAGGTACGAGGATCGGGCCTGGATGATGCAAGACCTGACTGTGAAAGCGAGGACTCTGGAGGTGGGGATGACTGGTGGAGCTGAGAGTGCAGGCGAGATGTTGGCTGATGCGGTCGTGGTGAAGGGGGAGCTTGCTGGGTGGTTGGTAAGTGGGTGTTTACTTGATGCATCCTGCCTGTCTGCATGAGGACCTGATAGGGCGGGGACTGTCGCATGTGGGGCGTGTGTATGGTGCGTGTCGCCTTCAGAATTGACCTCTGGGGATGTCGACTCATAACAGGGTTCAGGGGGTTGGTTTTGACACCCAATGCCCTACCCACAACAGATCGACTTCCAATCAGGTCCTCCCCACGGGTCATACTGCTGCTGCTACTGGTGCTACTGAACACACCACCAAGATCTGTGTCAACCCCCAGCAGGCCTGAAGCACGGGCATCACTCACTTCTTGGATGATGGCTTCCTGTTGGTCCTGTATCAGCAACAGCTCCTAAAAAATAATATCTTGCATGATGTTAAGTCCTCAAACCACTGTAAGGTGTGAAAAAAGGTTATGATTATGATGATGATGATGTTAAGTACACTAGACAGTAAAGTGGAAGGACACTGAGCAGTGTGTCAGAGGATGAACGCCCATTACCAAAAAGTTACAGGACTGCCCTAAGATACATACGGTACTTTCATCAAGCCTACTCATCTCAGTTAGTGGCCTCAGGATATTTTTTTTTTCATTTTTAAAGGCTCCAACATTCTTGCATGCGTCAGTCTATGTCACCTGATGGCGGCTCTCCATGCTGCTTGATCTCTGGCAGCTTCCCTATTCAGTACCTTATCCCTGAGGTCACACTCCAAGACCTTGTCCCAGGTCTCTTTCAGTCCACCTCTCGCAACCCTACTCCCAACATCAACACTTCTAACTTTCTGCATCCAATTCTCATTCCCCATCCTCTCCACATGCCCAAACCATCTCAATCTACCTCTCCTCCTCATGACACCAATACACTCACTCCAGTCCCATCCTACCTCTCAACTCTTCCATATACCAGTATATATACACTGTAGTTAGAATATTAAGTATGATGGAGCTAGACATCCAATCAGTGTGTGAGCATAAGATTTACCGAGGTGAGGCTGGTGATGACGTTGCCCTGCTGCTGTAATTGGTGCTGGAGGTGCTCTCGGGTCAGACGCTCCTCCTCAAGCTGCAGCCACAACTCCCGACAAGTGTTTACCACCATCTGTAACAATACATTAAAGGCCTTTAAATCCACATGTCCTTTTTCGTTTACTCTTGCTGTTAACAGATGATTTTATTCCACTTCCAAAAGACCTCTCAAACTAAAAGGTATATCCATCTAGTTCAAAGAAAGTTATCCTATGCTGAATAAAAAATTAAGAGATGGCAACAACTGTGTGAAAATGATGTCCCCAATCTAATGGTGTTGAGGAGGACACAATGAACTACTGAATGTACACTGTAACATTTAACACAGCTATGTACAATACTGCATATGAAGGTTATGATTTGGGCCATTCCAGCTTACTGGCAGTCTCAATCTTAATTCTTTCAACAAAAACTTCAACTGAACTTACAGTTATAGTGTGATCCAGGCTGGTCCTTGTGGCAGCAAGTTGGTTTGCATCCATGGTCTTTTTTGCATCCTTGATTGCACTCTGTTGCTTTCCCACCTTACTATCTTCTACAGAGTTTCCCTGCCCTTGCTCTTTCTCAGTTTCACCCCTACCCTCTCCCCTGATGGTAAAATCTTGTAGCCTTCCTCTGCCAATTTCAGTATCAAGTTTGAGGCTGCTGGTGGCATGAGAGTCATTCGTGAGGAAGCCAAACTTTTCCTGGTGGAGGCGTAAATTTCTCAGGATGTCCTCCCGGCTTCCTCTTTCCTCGGGAATGGTGTCCCCATCTGGAAGGTTAACAGAATCATCATCATTATCATCATCATCACTGTTATCACCACCTACAAAACCTGCACCTCTGGTTTGAAATCATCATCATTACCACTGTTATCACCACCACCACTACCACCATCACCTCTCTGGCTCAAAATCATCATTACTCCAACCCATTCTTCAAACATAAATGGGAGTGGGTAGATTCCAGAAATGGGAAATGGAAACAGAACATGGTTGTGAGAGAATTACCTGCAATGGGGTCAGTGAATTGGGCCATACATCCATTCACCAGTCATTCAAATGTTCTAAATTCTTGGCTTCACTGCATAAAAATATCATCAATGCTGCCTTCATTATCATCATCATCATCATATCATCCCAACCCTAACTCCTACCTATGAGATGGGGTGAGGTATGATCCAGAAACATGTAAAAGTGGAACTATCAAACATCATGAACACCCAATCATTCAAGCCTTCAAAAACCTGGCTCTACCTCACCACCAAAACCATCTGGTTACACCTCTTTTGTAATACTTGGGATCACTGACAATCTGTGACCAGGGATATCTTTTTCATTTAGTTCTTGTCATATTCTGATACTTTTATTCAGCTTAGGATTTTATCACTATTTCTTTTTTTATTATAGAGGTTAGATATGTCAGGTTCAAGTATGAGAAGGAGAAAGTGGCAGCGATTGTTGCATATGCACCATGTGATGACAAGAGTGTGACAGAGAAAGACAGGTTTTGTGATGAGCTGGATGAAGTAGTAGGAGAAATGCCCAGGAGTTATAAAGTGTTTGTAATGGGTGACATGAATGGGAGAGTAGGCACTGGTCCTGTAAATTATATAATGGGTAACAATGGAGTACCAGGAGAGAATGATAATGGGAAGCCACTGAAGGACATGTCAGGAAAGGAGCTTGTGCATTTGTGTCTCTTATTTCAAACATAAAGATGCACATAAATATTGATGGTACAGAGGGACCACTCAGGGATGAGTGAGGCTGGTCACTCTCATCTTAAATATCGGGACCAACTGCCTAGCCCCGGGCTCCTACGCTCCTCATGGGACACTGTAGGATTGGATGATGGATGGATGGATGGATGGATGGACAGAGGGAATGGTGATCGTGTTGAAAGGAACCTGACTGATTACTTGCCTGTAGGGATGGTATGGTCATGTGGAGAGAATGGATGACAACAGAGTGGTGAAAAAGGTACATCTGAGCACATTTGAAGGAGGGACGAGGCAAGGTAGCCAAGAAGAAGATGGAAGGATATGGTGGATGAGTGTGTTAGGAAGAGGTATGGAAGTTGGTAAGGCTAAGGGACTGACAAGAGATCGAGCTGACTGAAGAAGTGCACAACCAAGGATCTGGCACCCCTTTTAACGTGACAGTGTTCGGATTGGCTCTATCAGATAGGTATATGTAACACTACAGTATGGTGAAATTTTTTGGGTCTATCTGATGGAGCCAGGATTCTGTGGGCTTGAATGATGAGTGAATGGAAGCAGGGCCCACTGAACAGGGCAAACTCTGGCTATCTGGACACTGTTACTCCTCACCCTGCCCTAGGGTGGGACAGGAGATCTGGATGATGATGATTAGTTATAAGACTTAGTAAACCTCTTCGCTAAACACCTGCCCTAATAGTAAACCTTGTCACAGCTCCTTTCCTATTAGTAAACCTCATCACAAAAAAACATCTTTCCTAACTTGAATAAAATAATTTGGTAAAAAAAAAATGGGGGAGGGGGGCCTTAATCCAAATTCAGAAGCTTTCGCCATATAACCCACATACCGGTACTGTATATTCAACACTGACTAACCTGAGTGATGCCTCTGCTTTGCAGTTCTGACAGGTAAAGCAGGACTGGCATCTGTTTGGCGGGTTCTTTGTGAAGCCAATAACGTTGCACTAGACTGGGCCAAGATTGAGTCCATGCTCTTAGAAAATGACAGACATACAGTTATTAAACTGAGATTATTTGGCTTTTCAAAAGTAGTCCTAAACTGAAGGATGCTGACTCATGCAGGCATGGAATGCTTCCTTTATGAAAGTATTTCCAACATTTTAAAAAAGATTACAGAGAACCTAGCCCTCACTTAAATACAAAAATATTAACACAATTTCAGCTAAGCACAGGAAATAAGAAACTAAGACTTTTTTTTTTTTTTCTGACAATGTCTAAAGCATGTGCTCTTATCATGTGCCCTGGGAGGTAAATTCTTATTGCGTTTTAACCTGTGGATTGCGCAATTACCTATTTTTATCTCACCCTGTGGTGCGCAAAAAATGAAGGATTTTTTTTTTTTTTTTAGCATTTGTTTATTATAAACTTGAAGGTAAACATCCAGGGCATCATCTGGTAAAAAAAAAAAAATAATCATTATCTCTCTCTCTCTCTCTTCATCTTTGTGTAGTGCCATGTGTAAATTCATGTAAGGGGAGGAGTGGGGGGGAAAAAAAAAAAAAAAATTGCCTTTTGTTTATTATATAATTGAAGATAAACATCCAGGGAATCATCTGGGGAAAAGAAAAAAATCTCTCTCACTCCATCTTTGTGTAGTGCCATGCATAAGTCTGCATAGGGGTGGTGTAGTTAGCAGTGACGTACAGCCAGCACAGCCTGAGCTCTGGCTCACAATGCAACACTACCCAGCCTGAGCTGTGGTTCGCAATCCACGGGTTAATCTGTCCTGAAGTAGGAGCACTTCACAAATACAATGTCTCAACCCTTTCAATCTGATGACACTTTTTTTCCATTCCTCGTGAAATCTCATAAGATGAATAAAATTGTATGGGGATACCACAATACAAAGTGTGTTGTCCTATTGAAGAGGTTAAGTGAATTCTAAGTTTAGCCATCAAGCACTACTTAAACAAGTTACAGTGACAATAGTATGATAACTTGCAATGGCCTGTGTAATATATATATCAGGGTGAGGGGGATGCCTGGGCATCCAATAAGAGCAGAGAGAAAACAGCCTTCAGTCAGAAGCATCCAAGTCTGAATCTGAAAACCCTAATAACAATCCAAGGACCCTTAATGCAAAAGCATCATTATTATAAACTGGTTATAAATTGCACTTGCACACAAAATGAGAAATGAAAAATGTGGTGTTCGGTCATTTTGCCCACAAATCATCATCTAATCCTGTGTTGCACCATGAGAAGCGTAGGAGCCTGAGACCAGGCAAGCTGGTCCTGACATTTAAAATGAGAGTGATCAGTATCACTCATCCCTGAGTGACATTATTTGAACAATAAACCAAAACTGCCCCCTGGATATAAACCTGCACAGGCTCAATCTGACTGAAGCGTCTTAATTACCCACTAAACCACCAAGCGCCATAGTTCCATAATTTGGTTATATAGTTACCACCCAGCATAGTAAATGATTTCCTGGTGTACAAGGAACCAATTGGCTTGTCACTCAGTGTACAGTCACCCACAGACAGAAGGAAGAGGAAAGAATGAAGGAGACAAAAGAGGAAAGGAGGGAAGGAAAAGTGGAAAGGGCAGTCCCTGAGAGCAGCACTACACTGAGTGAGTGGATGGTGAGTGCCCCCACCTACCACTCCACAAATCATACTTGAGGTATATTGTCAGGAAAATCACATACAACTCCATTATAACCTCCTGAGGCCTTCAGCATTTCAGCAGTCAACCCTGACACACCTGCTGCCTTCCCCATCTGCAACCTGTCCATTGCCTCACTAACAGTTGCAGCATCAATCAAAGGCCAAGGGCCAAACACTGGATCTGCTGGCTCCAAACCTTCCCTGTCCCAGTCAAATCACTCAACAACCAGTTATAATGCTCTCTCCATGCATCTTTAATATCTCCATTGTTCACCACTACCCTTCCTTCATCATTCTCCACACACTGCTCACCTATATATATATATATATATATATATATATACTGTATATATATATATATATATTTTTTTTTTATGTGCTCGACTCTGGGCATAGGCTACTCAGCCTGCTCCCAAGGCCCAGTAGTCCTCCTACATATCGTACACCTCTACATGTCACATAATATCCCGATTATCCCTCTTCATCTGATTTGTCACCTTAAATATCATGTTGATCATTTCCACACCATTTAGGATATCAAAGTCTCTGTGACTCAGACTTCGCCCTGTATACTTCTCTTCTAGCGCTATGCTTGGCAGCCAAGTATTCCTCCTTGTTACCACCCTTCTTCCATTCCCAGAAAGCCTTCTCCCGGTTGGTTGGGTGTATTTAATGAATTTTCGACTTACAAAAAATTTGACTTACGAGCACTTTCTTAGAACATGACCCATTCGTAAGTGGGGGAGCACCTGTATAAACAAGTAATTTACATAACATCTTGTATATCACAGTATGTAATTTTATACGTTCTAATAATAGCGTACCTGTTAAATTTACTTAAATCTGTGTGGACTATATATCTAGCACATGAATAAACAAATATAGAACCTGTGGGCAAACTGACTTCAGTGTGGGCAAACCGATTCCACATGTGAGCGAATAAACTTGAAATGTGAACAAAAGGACTGGTGGGTGAACTGACCAGTAACCATAGAGTCAGATGCTGGGGTAGAAAGGGAGGGGGATATCAAGGATGAGGGGCAGGGATGAAGTGAGGAAATAATAGTAACTAAGCTACATGAGTAAGGGTGGTGTGAATTGTAGGGAAGCAGCATTATGGCAGATGACAGAGTGACATAGAGGAGGAGATTTGTATATCACCAACCTCTCAAGGATTAAGGTGTCCAGCAACAGTTTGACTAATGGATAGGTAGATGAAAATACCCTACAATTAAATGTATGGTACTAAGATATTGGAGTTCACCTGCTGCCTGGCATGAAGTCGAGCAGCAAGGGTTGGAGGGATGGTGATGCCCTGTGAGCCAGAACGTCGAGTCTGTTCCAGCAGCTGGGCTCGGGCCTGCACCTTGTTGGCCGATTGACGTGAAGCAAGTTTACGTGCCAGTTCGGCAGGTGTCAGCCTCATTGATGCCAAGTCATGCACAGTATCCTGAAAACAAAGTGATGGTCAGTTGGTTAGAGATGCAATCTGCTGTCTGAAAGAATGTGAGGAGGATGTCAAACTGAAGCAGAGAACAATCTAATGTGATGACTTTGATTAAAATAGACTTTACTGATCTACAAGACCCATCAATAGATCATAAACACATCTCAGCTGATATTATCATATCAGTCAAGAATGAAGTAACCCTAGTAAATGGCTAGCATGTATTCAGTATGGCCAGAGGCAATCAGTGCCAAAGTGATGATATATGAAGGTATGTGGCTAATAGGAGGAATAATGGGCATCAGGAAACAGACAAAAAGCCCAGGAAACAGACAAAACAGTATACAGTATTGCCATACTGTATTTTTCACACACACACAAACACGCACACAAATACAGTTCCCTATATTATACCATTTGCCTATGACAGGTTTCAGTAAGATAAGGAAATAGTCTAAGTTAGCATGAGCAAATTAGGACATTTCCAATTGATGGAGGAAGTGTTAAATCATAAACCTGCCTGTGCCCCTCATGACTCCAATCACTTACATCCCACACAGGTCTGGAGGGTCGATGTTTGTGTGACGGTGAGCCTGAATGGTGTAACCTCCTAGGGGAGTGAGTCTCACTCTCCCTTAAGCCTCTACCTCCACCTTCAACACCCCACCCACTCCGACCTCGACTCCATGTACCCTCATCATCCATTATAAACCTGTAAATGTTGGAACAGATATGTGGTCTGGTAAATAGCAAAATATTTTTAAAATTTATCTTTCCTTCCTCTGTTCATCAGTTAAAAAAAAAAAAAAAAAAAAAAAAAAAAAAAAAAAAAAATGCCGAACACAAACTGAATATATAATTTTGTTTTCCTGTTCTTCATATGGGTTAATGACTGCAAAATATACATAATTTACATTCAATACTGCACATCTTACCTTAATTTACATAGGTTACTCTATACTGTATATATACCAAAGTTGCATTAAATTACAGAAAATAAATAAACCTACCATTATCTACACAAAACACTGCAAGATGGAGTTTGGCAGTATTTTAGTATAAAGGTAGTAATAGTTTACCTGGGTACCAACTTTCATTTAAAAAGGGGGGAGGGGAGGCATTTTTCATTTTAACAAAACACTATTGTACCTATTTTATGAACCTCAATGCCAGTTACTTTACATGACAAGAAACACACAAGTGAAGAAAACTGCACACCAATGAAACTATGAAGACTGATTTTTTTTTGCAAATACTGATAAAAAACTGCTTCACTTACATGCTTATTCCATGAATTTTGTGTTGAGAGTTTTTCAACTGACTGACATGTGGATCAAGTTTCCATAAATTAATATAATATTAGAGTTCCTCATTACAGTACTGACATATCTTCATAATAATTTTCTCAATATTCTGTCCACATACTTGTGCTTATAATTCTTTTCCTTATCTCCAATAAGACTGTTGTGTTACAAACCTGGGAATATAAATAAGAGCATGTTATCGTGGCATACCGTACTAACGGCACATAAGTATCTTTGGGAGAACAGTTTGAGCTCCACACTAGGGCAACTTTAATATAATATTCAGAAAGCCCATTTAACTTTCTAGGTGACGTCAAATTATATTAAAAGAAATCCAACAAAAAATCACTGGCAGAAACACAAGTACACTGTATTGTTGCTGTACATGTAAACAAATAAGCCTCCCCATGGTTTGTGCTCGCCAGTTAATACGCTTTGTTAATGTTTCAGTTGAAAAAAAAAAAAAAAAAATGGACTACTCAGCTCGAGACACTTTTCGAGCTATGTATATGATATACATTAAGTCAAATGAAGCTTGTAAAATTAACCAATACTAACCTAATCAATTGCCTACCACCCCGTCCCTCAAATGTTGCGCGAGCAGCTGACCACTCAAAACAAAACTTCTAGTATTCAACAAATGGTAGGGATGTTGTCATAATGAGTACATTAAATTCCCATGAATTAAGTAAAAAAAACTCAAATCAATACCCACAACAAGCAATTTTAAAAGTACAAATAAATATTATTTTTTAAACATATGATCAAATAACACGGAAAATCATTTGAATTCTCTACAGTGTAATATTGTAAACAATTCCAAAAGAAAATTTTCATGGGAAACTATTGTGCAGGTCGTCTGATTATACTGTATATGCATATATTTCCTGTTTCCTTTTTCTTATGGACATCAGCATAGTGTGTGTGTGTGTGTGTGTGTGTGTGTGTAATATATATATATATATATATATATATATATATATATATATATATATATATATATATAAGAGAAATATTTTCATAAATACGAGTATGAACTGATTCGGAATTATCAAACTAAAAAAGACATAAGTAAAGGGTGCCAGGGGTGAAGGAGCAAGTGGGGTGAGGGGAGACGATGGATCCAGGGGATAGGAAGAAATGCGTAAAATGAGGGGAGAGGAGGGAAGGGAAGAAGCAGGGGAGGTAAGGGGATTGAGAGGAGGGGAGTAGGGAGATGGATGTGGCCGGAGGAAAGGGGCTAGACACTCGGAGAGATGGGAGGGAATGGAAGGGGGCAAGGGATGAGAAAGGAAAGGATATGGAGGGCATGTGGGAGGGAAAGCGTATGGAGGGTGTGAGGGAGAGAAGAGACGATGTTGTATGGAGAGGGAAGGGGCTGGAGGATGTGAGGGGAGAGAAAGGACTGGAGGGTGTGAAGGGAGGGAAGGGGCTGAAGGGTGTGAGGGGAGGAAAGAGGCTGTAGGGTATAAGGGGAAGGAAAGGGCTGGAGGGTGTGAGGGGAGGGAAGGGGCTGGAGGTTGTGAGGGGAGGGAAGGATGGAGGGTGTGAGGAGAGGGAAGGATGGAGAGTATAAGGGGAGGAAAGGATGGAGGGTATGAGGGGGAAGAAGGATGGAGGGTATGAGGGAAAGGGAGGGTCCAGAAGATGTGAGGAGAAAGAAGGGGGATGAAAAGTTTGAGGGAAGGGAAGGGGATGGAGGTTGTGAGGGGAAGGAAGGGAATGGAAGGTGTGAGAGGTGGGAAGGGGCGGGAGGGTGTGAGGGGAGGGAAAGGGATGAAGGGTGTGTGGGGAGGGAGAGAGATGGTGGGTGTGAAGCATGGGAAGCGGATGGAGGTGGTGGGGGGAGGGAATGGGGCTTGAAGCCAGAAGAAAATGGTACACCTAATTGGTTTTCTTTTAATTAAATCTTCCCTGTTTTAAAGTATCTGCGGAATACACTGCAGTTGATTCTTCAAAATTCAGGTCCTTAAACAAAATTCGGTAGTTCTGTGCATGATATACATAAACATATCACTGATACACTGCAGTGGCAATCATTGCAAGACTGGGAAGATTTAAATAATTCCTTCAAAGGACATTATTTTTTTTCTCACTATCTCCAGAAGATTTCATTGTTTAGGAGGGAGTTTTCAATATGCAGGGGTCAGATTTAAAATTTATTAAAGCCTTCAATATGAAAGGTCTTTTCTAAACCGAATAAATTCGTCCGGCTGTAGGAATAATAAACTAACATAATGCATCATCCACGGGAAGAGATTATATGGTTCTAGTGGCAGGTAGAAACTAGAGAAAATGCTACAAACAACATACAGAAAAAAAAAAAAAAAAAAAGTGTTGTAGCACATGAAGTAGATATTGTAGGCCTACTGCTTTTTGACCAGTGTAATAATTCACCCACAAAACATGACTACCACTTTGATGCATTCTCACCACAAGAGCACCAAAATCCTCTTCACCTCCAAGAAATCTTGTACTGTAGTTCAGCTGAGATCAGCATCAGTATCAGAAAGAGTTTCCCACTACCATTACCACTGTTAAAAACGAACTCCTCTAACAGTGAATATGATTTTCAGATACCTTATTAATGACAAACAAAATATGCTTTTATATTTTCTTTTATTTTCATATTATTTAGTAATTACTCATGTTTCCTTAGATTTTATAAATACTCGTAAAGAGTCTTTTTATTTGGTGGGAACCATGAGTGCTTCACAAATAACCTCCATATGTGTTCACCTTGCCAGGCTACAATCTGGCCATCACCCTTCCCTGCTTCAGTATCAGCACAAAATACAATTCACAAACAACCCTCTGTGCCCTCAATGTGATGCAGCCCCAAACACAACAACCTAAATATTCACCTCATGCACCTCACTATCACAG
This sequence comes from Coenobita brevimanus, assembly GCF_032717465.1. Lineage (NCBI taxonomy): Eukaryota > Metazoa > Arthropoda > Malacostraca > Decapoda > Coenobitidae > Coenobita > Coenobita brevimanus. The sequence goes on along the minus strand of NC_137039.1, from coordinate 30,326,856 downwards.
CACAGATAATCCTTCAACATTAACTCCACAAAAGATCTCCAGTAGCAACTGGCTGATTTCCTGCACTATGTGGGATTCAAATCCAGATAAGCTCGGGGTAGTGACAGCAATCCAAACATGCCTAGCTTCCCCCTATAGCCAATATACTGGTGGAGGGTCTTGTGCTTCCAGCTTCTCTAGCATCCCTCTTTCTGCCTGCAGTCCACTAGGTTCACATCCTGATGAGCCCTGGGCCACAACAATAACAGCTTTTTTAATCTAGGCTGTCACAGCTCTTCCGGGACACAGAGAACCATGGACCATAAAAATGGTGGCCTGGTTAACAAGATATGAATTCAGTACATAATTTTCAGTAATCTTAAATGTTCAATATTCACTGATGTGTTTTGAGGGAGTAAACAAGAAATCAACACGATATCCTCTTCTACTGTCTGCTTTCCATACTGATACTCTAGGTGGATATTTCAATCAGTGGTGATGAAAGGATTGTATAGAGTGGTAACAAGCCACCTGACTATTCTAATTCATCCAACTGCGGAACTAATTCAACTGCTTAGTGATCCTGTATTTTGTAACAGTATTTCCTTGCAAAAGTATGTCACTGATGATGTTTGTTCCATGATTAGTTTTATTTTGTGTAACACTGAAGGATGTCTCATGAAGTTCTGTTGAAATCAGTGTTGATTTTTCTTCCAATATGGTTTGCAGAAGGATAAGTGTCCTTTCTTAAGCTCTGAGGCAATTGTTCAAGGATTTTTCACCACTTTCTGTTTTAGCAGCAAATCAGTGGCCTTTCTTGGATGCCCAGGTAATACTTTCTTGGTCAGAAGGTTTTCTCAGCTTCTTCAATACTTAACAGCTTCAGTGCTAAGCCCAATTAACCTTGAAATATCTTCCAATGTATCATTCTGAAGGATAACAAGGATGCAAGTTATCAAGAATGTGACCAAACAGTGGAAAACTAAACCATCTCCTGTTATGTGCATAAGTGACACTGATTATCAGTTTCTCACCAAGTGGGATGACTAATTCAGCTGCTATATATGTAGTTTTTACATCCTGCTCAAACTGATGGGTTGGATTAAATGGATATAATATACCAAAATGGTATAATAAATATAGCTCAGTGCAAACAAAGATCCTGTATTTCAATAAGATGGGTAGGATCCCCTCTTAAATATTACTAAAATACTGTACTCAGCTTGATTTCACTCACTCCTCAAAGATACAATACTCAAACTAGCTTTGTAAACTTAAAATATCATTTTTGATTTGGTCTGTATACAGCAATGTACCTGCAATACACTAACAGTTCTTTATGAGCACCATACATATTATTGTAATCTTCTTTGTGGCGGACCCCTTTAGAATGATATCTATTTTTAATCTTGCCTTAATTAATCCTTGAGTATGACAGGTCTTTACTTAGTTGAATTAAACTGACTGACTGCAGGAATAAACTACAATGAATGTCATCCAAATTAAAGGGATCAAAAGCTGCAACTCAGACCAAGGTGTGCCAGTATAATGACTGGCTGTAATATTTAAAGACTATTTATAAAACAAAACCATTCTCACACAAACTGTACTGCATCATCAGTCCACAAGTTGTTATTGTTAGTAACTCAAGTCTGTCTGGCATGCAGACCCATCCACCACAGGCAAGAAATCACCCCTGCAGGACTGTTCTGTGCATTAAACTGATGTTCCCCGTGTGGCAGACAGCAACCTGCCACGGCAAAGCAAAGGGTAGAGTCAGGAGGTTTGGTTCCTGGATGGACAATGGATTCACATTTCTGCACCCAGTTAACAGGGATACCATAATGGGCTCCAAATCACCTCATTATTTGGCTATGTAGTTACCATCCAGCATTGTAAATAGTTATCTGGATTACAGGATTTTAAGTAATATTGATTTACATAGCTTTTTCTTTTATGTTCCTTCGCTATTAACCTCCCTGACGGTGCTGGAGAGGGATGCCTTCATGCAGTAGCAAAGACAGAAACAGGCAGCTGCTACACTTACACCCCTCAATTCACTCACTATTTCCTACAAATAGGATGGTGGGGTTCAGCAGAAGTGTAACTTCAGCCTGCAGCCCACTGGGTTCACATCCAGAAGACCCTGGCACTACAACAACAACAACCCGTTTGATAGTGGTGTATTCCGTTGCTATTAATGTCATCCTTTCTTTTCAGTTCTGACTTTGCCAGTTTCATGTGTTTGTGAGTTAGTAAACTATCACAATGTAAACCATTTTAAGGTGTATTTTGGAACAATTTAACAAAACTGATGCTAAATCATCTGAAAACATACTTGTCTGGTATTGTTGTTATTGAGTAACCCCAGTTTGTCTGACTCAGCAAACCCATCAATCACACATAAGCAACTGCCCCAGCAGGGACATCCCATACACTGAACCGATGTTCCCTTGCAGCAAACAGCACTGTGTCACTGCAAGGCATGGAAAGTACGAGGAGGTTTGGTTCCTGGATGGACACAACATGTCTCTCCACCCAGTTAACACTGTAGTAGGCTCCACATCACTCCATTATTTGGTTATATGGTTGCCACCCAGCACTGTTAATGATTTCCTGGGTTACAGGAAATATTAGGCTTGTCACTCAATGCAGAACCCCCTCAAGTGGAAAGAAGAGTACTAGTAATAAGAAGTAACATGAGAGATGGGTGAAATAAGAGACAGGGCAGACACAGAAAAAGTAATAAAGAAGAAAGAAGTATGCAGCCATACATAAAGTGAGTGGATGATGGTCACCACCACCTACCACCAGCCAGGTGCTTTGGGGAGGTGATACAAAAGAAATTTTAATCAATCATATATAGAAGTTAATTATGGCTGTGGGGGACAACTTTTGATGGGTTTCATTAATCATGGATCTGTCTGTTTTCCGGCGTCTGCAAAAAATTGAGAATGGCTGTACAGACAGCATAAAAAAAAAAGTGGTATTTTGCAAAACATCCCTGATATAGAAGCACTGGCTGTGTTATATTTTCCATTTGTCAATCAAAAGTACAGCTTAATACCTTCAATCCATGGATATCTTTTATATTTTATACAGCACTTGACAGCTACAGTGTTATTCAGCTTGTAAAAGGTTATTTGCACTGGAGAGGTCAGATACAGCCCTCATTAACCCCATTCACTACTAAATGCTCTCCAAAACTGAACAAAAACGTCTAACACCAACAAAAATATAATAATACATTTTTGCATTATAGGGGTCAAATGACAACAGCCAGTTCAATCCAGTATTTTCCACCCAAAAGTGCAAGGACCCTAGGCTGTGCTATCATATTAGGTTTTGTATCTGTCACTGGACAGTATGGCTTAAATCTCATTACTTATTGCAGGGCAATATTTATTTATTCCAGCATGATGCCCAAACACATCCACCTCACACAGCAAGGTACTACCACACGCAAAAGTATGCTGACAATTTCCCACCAGCATTGTGTCTGCCTTCCATTTCCGTTACTCCTCTCTTACCATGAGAAATTATCTTTCCTTTTCATACTCATTTACTGTGTGCCACATTCACATACAAAAGAAAAAAAAATTAACAACTTCCATTGCTACAGCTGGCAGGGAAGTGTTAGCAAACTTTTGATGGTGATGGTACAATACACATCACACGGCCTTTCACAAATAAAAACTTTCATTTCTAAATAACATCAGGATTTTAAAAATTTGCATTTCTGGGAATACCAAATCAAAACATTAAACTAACTTAAAACATAACTTCTCTGACCTTAAATATTCCTTATGTACAGTAGACATCCAATAAACTGTAACCCAATATGCAGTTAACCCCTTCAGTATGATGATACCTATAAAATCCCTTGAACCCAATGATGCAATTTTGATTGTATTCTTGCAATCACTAGATTATCTTAATTTGGCTTTGGAGAGACATTCCAAAAGTAGGAGTTGGAGGCAACCCTCATTAACCTCATCACAACAGGGAATCGCCCCAAAGTAATGAAATTGTCTGGGGATGGCAATCATCACTATCATCATCATCATGGCAAAAATATGCCAAAAAATTATGTCACTGCATTGAAGGGGTTGTTATTTCATTCCAGCTTCCACTTTTTTATCTTAATTAGCATAAAGGGAGACATCTGGTAATAATGGAGATCATGGAGGTTAAATTTATCCCCTTTGAAAAAGTCTCCCCTTAGCTGGATACATTAATTTTGTGGTTGCAGATATAACATATAAAACATGTCATCAATTAATGTTTCTTCTCCTTTATTCTTGCCAATACAGGGCTATTTCTCTAGTTTAAAATGGCTAGAAACACACACTAATAACCCATTTAGTATGATTACCGCATGTCTTTTTATTTTTTGTTACTCCCACCAGAAATCAAGAGGCTTTGAGCTCTATTTAGTAAATTACATGTTAAACCTTTTAATCTACCCACCTCAAATATGAGAAGAGCTTCCTACTCTAAAAGAAAAAGCTGTTTGAGGTCAGGCAGGACAAAACAGAAGTCATCACAATGAAGTGGTTAATGAAGACCATTGTTACCTCCTTCACTATATGAGGACCACCCTAAACTGTGAACAAAAATATGTGTATGTATATATAACCCATTCAGACCCAGAAGTCTTCATGCAGCTGAATACCCAAAATGAAATACTAAAGTGAAATGGGTATGAATGGGGTACAGATGCTGGTATATGATTCAAACCTCCAGTCACCTCTGTGAGATTTGAGCCCTTGTAAACATGGCAAGGCCATCACTCCAAACGATAATTTTTCAAGCAAGGGTGGACTATAAAACAGACGTCATCAGACTGCAAGGGTAGTGTTACTGGATACATCTGGCAGCTCTCTCATTGATGAATGTATCTCTGTACTGCAGGATATGACTGTACCACAAACTGACTATCATTCTACATTTCTGCATTTTACATTGTGTACTAAGCATTCTCATATCACCATCATCTTAATTCTAATGTCTCTGTAAACATAGTGTTGAGCGACTGCCATTAATACTCAATAATCTCTTAAGACACATGCACCAGAGGTGAAAGGAAGTACCAGTTACAGTTTTTCCCTATCTCCTGCTTCTTAGAAGCTACAAGGCAGCTTGGAACACAAGTGTTGGGCAGTAGGGTTACTACAACCCTATACCAATACAAGGAGGGATTTTGTCCACCTTAACTTGCAAGATACTTTCATTATTCTGGAAGAATATGACAATACAGTAATATGGCTCTACATCCATCTATAGTATACTTTTGCAACAAGCACCACATTCTAGAGGTAATCTCTTGTTACGGTTCCACATTCAAGATGGAAAGATGGCAATATTAGGTCAAGTTAAAGTGGACCTAATGTAATGTTAGTTGTTGGATATACACAGGTATATCTCTCTCTCCTCTCCTCAGGGATACAACAGGTGATACAAACACTAGAAAAGCATACCAACCCCTAACCTAACAATTACAGAGAAACTCTAGATACTGCACTGCCTCACTGCAATATGGTCATTTCTAGGTTGGATGTCTACCGTAATCATACCATACATATTGGACATAACACGTTTACTGTATGAATTCAAATATCAGTACACTATCAAAATAACGGTGCTCCGAGAATCTAAATTTTACCGTCATATTCCACGTTCTTTGGTTTCTGAGTGCAGTGTATATGGGCAATTATCCAATCCACAATCCATCTACTGTGGGACCTACAATCATGCAGCCTACATTGGTCACACTGGTCTTTATGATCAGCAACACTGGGTGTTGGGAAGGGACACCTCTGTATGGTGGCAATGATATAACCTGGCAATATACAAACATCCCATAACCCCTTGAATCTGGGTGATGTCCCTTTTAGTTTTTCTTGCTGCTGCTGGGAGATTTAACTCAACTTAGGAAAGCCATCTTGAACTGAAGAAATTTATTAAAGGTAAATCTAACCCTTCCAGTTTGAAAAGTCTATCCTAAACTGAGGAAAATCACCAGGAATGACAGGACTACATTGTAAACGATGTCCCTGGGCTCAAAGGTTTAAGTCTTTCCCTATCCCCCAAAAGGAGAACGGTGGACTGCGAGACAAGGGCAACATCAACCAACAATCCACCAGGTTTACATTCAGATAAGCCAGGGTCCACAACAACTTATGGGCAACTAGCCAATCCACAGTCCACCTAGTGTGGGTGCTACAGCCATGCAGCCTACACTAGTCTCAGTGGTATTTTTAATCATCATCATCATCATCACCTACAACATCCTGATGCAAGTCTTCACAATGCTGTGCACATATTTGTGAAGAAGGCAATGGGCCACTGTGATATCATCTCTGCTTCCACTTTAACAATCTTATTTCAAAACGCAAAATGAACCAAGTATATTTAAATAATACTTAACATTCTATGACTACAATGAACAAGGGATCTACCAGTATTCATCTGCATTTTTCTGCAGTATCTATGGGTTGCATTCTCACTGGTTAAGGAGGCTAACTAGCACCTTTTCCTTACCAACATACTTCTGATTTTGGTTATGTTAATATAGATATATTTTTCAATACGCTCTATAATATTATATGTGAAACTACAGAACGTGGTGAAATTTTTTTAGGCCTATCTGATGGAGCCAGGATTCTGTGGGCTTGAGTGAATGGAAGCATGGCCCATTGAATTGGGCAAACTAGGCTGTCTGTACGTTGCTACTCCTCACCCTACACAAGGGAGGGAAAGGAGGTCCAGATGATAATGATGATGAATATATTATAAAATTAATCAACCAACAGTATCACCATCTATACCCACACCAGTATGCCTTAATCCAACAAGGGATGGCCACACACAAACTGCCTCCATGTCACCCTGCCCTCTGTCTGCTGACTGCCCTTCTTCCAACTCACACCATCCTCATACAGTATATACCACTCCACCCCACCCCTACACCTCAATCTCAGTCTCCTCCTCCCTCTCTGCCTCTCTCCCTCCCCTTCCACCTCATTCACATACACATACACTCTCATACATGAAAACAGTAAGCTATAATGTATTTTTAAAAATAAATGAAAAATACGGAAGAGGTGCTAAAAAGCCTCCACAGTTGATGAGAACACAGAATTTACTCTACTTTGCTCCCTCTTTTGTGGAAACAGATTATAGTTTGATGGTGCTTTGGCACTTAGCTGAGTTGGTTTACAATATCCTTACAAGACATGACTGAGATATACAACATAAACTGATCATGAGCTACTGTACAGATACCTTGTTAAAGGCAGCTACATCAACACTCTGATCATGGAATATAGAATTTATAAACTCTATGTACAACTTCTCATTTGACACATAATAATATATACAACTATATATTCACAATCACAACATACTAAAATATTCTGATGTGATTAAAATGCAATGTCTAACATAGACAACAAAACAGAGACCTAAAACACTTTTAGGTCAGACGACACAATACATATCGGTGCTAAACAGATGCTATGATATCTGAAAATATCTTAATAAGACTTTCAAGCCCCAGCATTATGCCTTCATCTGGCCCACTGTACACTTTGGAATCCCCCATGTCCTTGTGTGTGGCGTGCGCGAAGTCTATGAGCCGGATGTCAATTAAGGGTTTACACTTTCTATTGCGGTATCTGGTCTTCCCTCTCTGCGAACCCTCAGTTTCGCTCCTGTTGCTCTGCTCTCGAGGTGTTTTGTTGCTGACACACGAACCAGGCGCCTCGTGGATGTAGGCAGGATGTTTGGGTATGCGAGATGGTGAACATGAATCCTTGGATGGCCATTTATCTATTGGTACGTGGCCCTCCTCACTTCGTGTCTCCGGCCATCTCCTCCCTCTGCTGTCTGTGGTTTTACTCTCCCGCTCTCTCTCACACTCGCGTTCTCTACGGCCGAGCTTTGCACTGCATAGGTCATACCCATCATAAAGTATTAATAAGGAAGATGTGAAGAACCTAACAGAGTCTAATTTTGATATTATTGATCTTAGTTCTTCTAACTTTGCAATAATCAGTTCTGCTATATCAATTCGTAGTCTTTGACCATTATGGAGAAACTCCCATAAAGTCTTTTTAAAACCTTCCTCACTCAGTTGCTGTCCAAAATATTTGTTCTTGCAGTGATAACACTTTTCTTCCTTGTTGTAAACCTGGAAGATAAAACAAGAATTACAATTAAGGCCTCACCAAGAAACATCACACAGTTAAAAAAAAAAAAAGGTTAAACTATTTGTGAACCAAGACAGTAGGACCTTATTATAAGCAATCGTTTTTCTGTTCTCTTTTGTTATTAGGTCCATATTCAATAACGGAAAAATTTACAATTAAACTTCAAATGCTATATATAAAAAAAACAATTACCACTAGTGTACAGCACTAATTGGATGAAACCTAACAAGATTTGAATAAATATACCTGACCAAAAATGAGGACTGCCTATGGAAATTAATAAGTAATCACTTAAAGGACTGCAATTCTGATCAGATGTTTCAAGGAATAAAAAATTACCCTATGGAAAGGACTCAAAGAATCTCAAAAGCCTGAATACTGAGTGTTTAGATATCCGGTTTATTACAATGGCCTCTCTGTGTTGATGAGGCAGTTAACCTTTTGGCTGTGATGAGGTTCTACTATGTGAAATAAACCATCTGTCCTATGCTAGAATAAAACAGGAAGTTTATAATCCCTGTCTAAACAATGATTCTGACAGTTTTAACACTTAGGATGCCAAAGGATAAGCACAATAAAATAGTCTGATGCTGGCTGGAACAAAAAAAGTACAGCAAGTAACTCAGAGCCAAAGAGTTATTAGAGAAGAGCCAGTACTCTACCTGCATGCCAGCTAATCTCGCACCCAGTGTGATGGTGGTTGTGTTGGCAGCCTTGGCAGTCTGACTCTTGCGTTTGCTCTCGGGTGCATCATCACCATACTGTCTGGTGCCCATTTTCAGGTCCAGGACACAAGGGTATCGGTACTTGAACGTCAGGTTTTCCAGCATTATGCACTCTATTACATAAGGAAATATACAGAAAAATGAATCAGTATTGGAGATATTATGATGATGATAGTAAAGAATAATAGTGAGCTGGTTCACTGGGAGGGAGAAACACTACAACGCTGGAACATCTGAATGTCAAAATTCGGAAACACTTAATTCTGAGAGGCTGGAACCATAAAATGTTGGGATATTGGGGGGTTAGAGTAATGGAATGTCAGAACGGTAAGTTCTCTTCATAAGCTGCCTTTCTATCTATCTATCTATCTATTGCCAGATGCCTCAATCCCGTTTGGGATGGCCACAAACAAATCACCTCCAAGTCGCCCTGTCCCCCGCCATTTCACTGCCCTGCTCCCAACTCACACCCCCCTCTCTCATATACCTCTCCACCCCATCCCTCCATCTAATACTGTAAATTAATTTGCCTAATAACTATACTGCCAAATAATTTCCCCTGGTCCCTACTTAGCTGATCTGCTAGTCTCAGTCTGCAGCACAGCAGTTCCTAACTTAATACTATGGGCATGTTCCAAAAAATCTAGTGTTAGCTCCCGACATGCTCGTCACTTCATATGAGGCAATATGCAGGCCATCCCTGACTGCGCTGATTGCCTCAAATGAGACAACATGCAGGCCACCCCTAGCTGCACTGATCATCTCACATGAGGCCATGGGTCTCCTTGCCACAGTTTCAAACACGAGGAAGAGTCAGCGGTTTCCATGGGAATGCCGAGTCTCCCTCTACACCATCAGAGCAGCTGCCAAACCCTGCCACACTGCATTTGCCAAATACTGCATATTTAGTAATTCACTTCTAGTTTGTAGCCCAGCAATGGCGGATTCATGCCCTTCTACCTCCCACAGTGCTGGCAACTTATCGCCGCCCTCACACCCACCCAGGTGGCACAAATAACAAAGAGACAAGGGTAATGAAGAGGTCAAGCTCAGAAACACTTGATCTGATGACAAAAAATTAACTTCATATTAAAAAAAAAAAAAAAAGTCTGAAAATAACGACTCTGGAAACGTAACAGGGTTGACAAGAATTAGCATAGCAGGCGTTAAATGAAACATTAAGTGAAAAATAAGTACTGTACTAGGGAAAAGAAAACTTCTCAAATATTACTTTATAAGTATATAAATACATAAATAAAATCATTTATTAAAACACACTCAAGGATGCAGTTAAGTATCAAAATGTACCTCCTGTGCTTGGGTGTATATGCATGCATTAGAGTCTCCATAAGCAATTTAAAGAAATAAATAACAGCTTGAGATAAATGCTAGTGTCAGTTACTTCAACCCTGACCCTAAACTACATACCCTGACAACTCAGCAATGAACAATGGAGCGTTATAATAAAAACTGTTCCTTTGTTAATGAACAGCTTTACGGAAAAAAAAAAAAAAAAAAAGTGAAACCATGTTTAATGAGAAACTACTGTGCTATCTGTACAGAAAAAGTCTTGATACAATGAATTACAAAACATATTCCTTATTTGTAATGATGGCTGTCTGTATAATGGAGGATATAGTAGAATGCCAGAACAAATATAGAATCAAACATCACTAACCGACAACGTTCGATGGATGAGACTTGAGCTTGAGTTTGCTGAGTGTGGTTTGATGACACTGCTGCAGCCACGGGTTGTGTGTGTCTGGGTGTGTGGTGGAGAGTGCCCGGCCAGCCTCGGATGGGATGGCACCAGATGCCGCACCACACCCTGTCTTCTCCTCCTCTCCCTCACTCTCAAACTCCACACTACTTGAGCTCACACGACGCATACACCCTCTGATGGAGGTAAGCCTTTGTGATGTAACGAAGACTGCATAACTTATGAACAGAATAATGAAGACCACATTTGTGTATAGAAATCTTGTACACTAAATACTGTACATGACACACACAGACCAAAGACTCCAGTTACCTACCATCCAATGCTGATCAGGGTGAGTTTCAAAAAATACTTGCCAAAAATCTAAAATAGCACTGATTGCCTCGGAATCTGGAGATCATGGTTTCTGGCAACCTGCACCAAATATTTTCACACTGTATGCTGAAAAAACATCCTACATTTCTGCGAGCCAAAGACCATAAATCCACTGAACAAAGATTATCAAGGTGTATATATATATATATATATATATATATATATATATATATATATATATATAGTATATTCATTCATCCATCATCCAATCTTATGTCGCCCCACGAGGAGCGTAGGAACCCAGGGCTAGGCAAGTTGGTCCTGATATTTAAGATGAGAGTGACTAGCCTCACATCCCTGAGTGGCATTACGTGAGCAGTAAACCCCAACCACCCATGGATATAAACCTACACAGGCTCAATCTGACTGGAGAACCTTAATTACCCACTAAACCACCAGGCACCATAATTTGGGTTAATATCCACCATAGTAAATGGTTTCCTGGTTTACAGGAAACATCTGGCTTGTCACTCAGTGTACAGTAGAGTCACTCGTAGACAGAAGGAAGAGGAAAGATATATATATATAGATAGACAGATAGATATTTACAGTATAATATTCTTGGCAGTTCTTTTCAGTCATACTGGTCTAAAGATTATCTTTTGCATCCTATGGTAACCATTACCTGTACATATGGATGCATACGTATTCCAAACATGCACTGTAAAAACCATTAATATTCTGTCCCCCATCCTGACAATGTGCTCCTGGAAACAAGTGTATATACCTGTACATGTGATTCAGCTATATCCTCAACCAGAAATGTGTTAAAAATATTTTAAAATATTGTACTGTACTGCATATATATAATTTCTTACATTACAGTGTATGACGTGTAAATAGTCATAGCCATATAGGACAGAGTTCATGCACTCATACAATCCATATTTTCCAGCAGTAACGAAGCTACCTCTGACATACACTGTAAACAAGAAATATAATATGAAAGGGAAGTTTTACCATTATTCAGAAATTAGCCACTGACTGAAACTACATACCAACAGAAATAAAAAACCAAGTGCTTTCACTCCAGCCATGTCTGCCAAGTGAAAACCATGATACTGTGTGGCTAGGATAGGGACCAAATAACGTTTGCATGTACTATACCAGGGCTAGATCTGAACACACTTCTAGTCAGCAACATTTGGTTATTCTGTACACTATGTTTTAAGTCTGGTCCATTGTGTTTTTTTCCTTTGTACAATGGGGCTGCTGAAGACAGTGTGTGAACTACATAGGGTTGCTAAGACAAGAATAATGAGATACAGAGTGAGGAAGTCTGTTGATAATGAGGTTGAAGAGAGTATGCTTAGATTATATAAACTATAGTCACAAGAGAATGGCTATTATTAGGGTGGTGGAAATGGTATATGAGTGAATTTGAATATGGGACAGGGTGTGACAGGAGTAAATGAAGGTAGCTAGACAAAGTAAATAAATAAGAAAGCTAAATATGATGGTAAATGAGTGTGCAAGGAGGTATTGAAGCTGATGAGTCAGGGAATCACAAGAGATCATGCTGGTTGAATAAATTTTGCAGAGAGGGGCATATAACAAGGGGTTGGAAACCTGTTTTCAACTGATATGTGTAGATCACATATATGTGATGTAGAGCTAGGATTTTAGGGGACTGAATGGACTCACCACATCCACTGGTGGGAAAAGAAATCATAAATGATGAACAGTGTTCAGTGCCAGTACCTACCTCTTTTGTCATTATTATTTTGGCAGATTCTTAAACCTTTCAGGGTATGGATTCAAGGCTTCATATTTCTAAGGCTCTGAGAGGTGGCGGTGAGGCATGCGAGCCTTTGCTTAACTCATTTTGCTCACACCCACTTGTCATGAGTCACAGACACCAGTTGTGGCCTGAAGCACATTTCTGAACTGGAGGCAACCCCCTGAGAGGTCACCCAGTCTTAGGTACTATCCCCATCCAACCTAAGTCCATTCATATCACCACCAGTGTGCCCAAATGCCACCTCTGGGGGATCAAATAACTTGTGCAAGAAAACAAAGCTGCCTTTCCATCCCATACCAAACCACTCATCTATTCATAAGTCACAATTCAAGGTGCCTCCTCCAGGATCCAAGTAAAGTCATCTTTATCTCTGACAGGGAGAAGATCAACATTCCAGAAAAGCACATATGCACCCTCAATCAACTTTCCATAACAATATCAAACAGTGTAACCAGCACCTTGTACTAAACATCTGCTCCCACTATCACACAGCTCAAGTGGAAACAAAATTACAATGCATCCAGTCCACAGGTTTAAAGACTCTCCTGCTTAGTCCTCTTTGGGAACCAAGTCTTTAAAGCAAACTATTCAGGGAAACTCCTAGCCCAACTCATACAATACCTTCCTTTGTGATGAATTTAAATTTGCACCCATCAGCCCTCTCTCCTACACATCAGCTATCTGGAAGAACTATATTCAATCCTAGGCTGGGATAGGGGAACAGTCTGATGTTCCAAATTTCATTAAAATCAACATTACTGATATTTCACAAGCCAAAATTATATCATAAAAACATCTCCATTAATGGCATCACATCAGTCCTGAATGAGACAGCACTAGTTTGTGTTCAACGGAGACAGTGAATATTAGCTCTGAAGTGTTGTGGTACACAAAAGAAATTGCTGGCCTCAAGGAAAGGCTGTTAAGGCTACACCCAGAGTCAAATGTAGAAAAAAGAAGAAGAAGAAGAAGAAAAAAAAAAGTAAGACTACAACTGAAATGATGAAAAGGTAAGGATCATATCAATATTCAAGAATTCACTATCACGCACATCTTTCTGAAAACATACTAAAAAATGGAGAGCAAAATAGTCTTCACAACTTTCCTTCCTCAGATCATCTTGATTTGTGTGGTCACATGCTCTTATAATATCCATAAGTACCACATTTTTCTTGACTTCCTTGAGAACAGTTATCCCATTCATCCCTTCTCACTCTAAAGACCATTCTGTTCATAATTCATCAAACATTCAGATACTTGCTATAACACCCTCTTAACAAGTAACTCTTTCATACGCCTACAATACTCAACAGACGATTGCATAATATTCAGTATGGCCATATTTTCTTTGTACTTCTGTAAAAATACAATCACTCTCATATTTCACTTTATTTATACAGATCTATTAAGTTACTGTAGGATCTCTGGGTGGATACAGAAGGAGTTAAGGAATGTGTGTACAGTACCTGACTGGTTATATCAATGCCATCACATGAGGCCATCCCTCTCCACCATTTATATATGGATGTGAATTCTATTTCATTTGCTATTCTGTTGATAGCTTCAACTTCTTTTTCTTCATCATTAGATGGGAAATGAGGTCTAGATGATGACAATGATGAATTTCATCCACCCTTTAGAATGAAGGGAAACTGTGCACAGTTAAGACACTTTACATGGAAGTACACGGTGGTACGTTAGGATGCCCATCATCCACTCATTTGATGGTATTGCCTAGTTCCTCCTTCATGACTCATTCTTTTTCTGTCTGTCCTCCTCCCTTCCTATTTCTCTCATCCATTCTGTCACTTTATTACTCTTCTCTCCACTTCAAGTGGCTCAACACTGATTGACAAGCCTAGTGGTTTCCTGTAACTCAAGAAACCATTTACAATGCTGGGTGGTAACCATATAACCACATAACAGGGGGATGTGGAGCCTACTATGATGCCCCTGTTAACTAGGTGGAGATGCAAATGCAGCATCCACCCAAGAACCAAACTTCCACACTAAACCCCATGCCTAATTGTGGTGAGGCACTGTCACCCAAATGGGTACACTGACTCACTCACTACACAGGACACCTCTGCAGGGGTGGTTGCTTGTCTGCAGTTGATGGGTCTGCTCAATCAGACAAACTAGGGCAGCACAACAACAAAAACAAACAAACAAACAAAAAAAGGACAACAATGAAAGAATAGCATTTGGCAGCCGAACGTTAATTGCCTGCCAGAATATGCCATTGGCCAAGTCCAAGATTTTGACCATATCTTGATACCCTGAAGGTTTTATGTTGATAGCTCAAGCCATTAATGAGATATAACGGAGCTAAAGGTAGGTGATACAAACTACCTGGCCTTTGACAGCCATTTTGGTGACCTTGACCCTGAGTAGTCATTTTCGAACCTGGTCAAAATTTTGGCCGTATCTTGATACCCTGAGGGTTTCGTGCTGATAGCTCAAGCCGTTCATGAGACATAATGGGAACAGATACACACACACACACACACCACTTGCTGGCTCAGTGGTAACATTCTCGCTCGCCATCTGGTGGCTGGGAGTTCGCCCCACGCTTAGGTTGCAAAAAGTTTCACTGATGAAGTGGGTGGTTACTGTCCCCCCTCTCCCCCCCCGTGTGTGTGTGTGTGTGTGTGTGTGTGTGTGTGTGTGTGTGTGTGTGTGTGTGTGTGTGTGTGTGTGTGTGTGTGTGTGTGTGTGTGTGTGTGTGTGTGTGTGTGTGTGTGTGTGTGTGTGTGTGTGTGTGTGTGTGTGTGTGTGTGTGTGTGTGTGTGTGTGTGTGTGTGTGTGTGTGTGTGTGTGTGTGTGTGTGTGTGTGTGTGTGTGTGTGTGTGTGTGTGTGTGTGTGTGTGTGTGTGTGTGTGTGTGTGTGTGTGTGTGTGTGTGTGTGTGTGTGTGTGTGTGTGTGTGTGTGTGTGTGTGTGTGTGTGTGTGTGTGTGTGTGTGTGTGTGTGTGTGTGTGTGTGTGTGTGTGTGTGTGTGTGTGTGTGTGTGTGTGTGTGTGTGTGTGTGTGTGTGTGTGTGTGTGTGTGTGTGTGTGTGTGTGTGTGTGTGTGTGTGTGTGTGTGTGTGTGTGTGTGTGTGTGTGTGTGTGTGTGTGTGTGTGTGTGTGTGTGTGTGTGTGTGTGTGTGTGTGTGTGTGTGTGTGTGTGTGTGTGTGTGTGTGTGTGTGTGTGTGTGTGTGTGTGTGTGTGTGTGTGTGTGTGTGTGTGTGTGTGTGTGTGTGTGTGTGTGTGTGTGTGTGTGTGTGTGTGTGTGTGTGTGTGTGTGTGTGTGTGTGTGTGTGTGTGTGTGTGTGTGTGTGTGTGTGTGTGTGTGTGTGTGTGTGTGTGTGTGTGTGTGTGTGTGTGTGTGTGTGTGTGTGTGTGTGTGTGTGTGTGTGTGTGTGTGTGTGTGTGTGTCAATTTTTAAAGAGATACCTAAAACTTCCCTGGAAAAATGCAAGGACTGGAAAAAGGGAGGTATCTTGCATTTCAGAAGTAATCTAATAATAGCTGGTAATTTGTCAAATCAGTAACACCAAGTCTGTCAATTTCATTTTCATAGTCTCTGTCAGTTTCATTTTCATATCAGACTTTTTGGATGATGTACTGCATTCCTTAAATCCTTAAACAGCCCCAGATGATGAAGGAGGAAAACAACTACCTACTGTACATACTGCCCCTCCCTGTACTGCTCACAATCTGTAACAACCCTGCTGCACACTCATGTTGCAAGCTGCATCACAACTACAAAACAGGAGAGGGGAGACTATCTGGAAATTTCTTTGTATTCTAGACACTGCTTTACTAACTTACCAAAAGAGATCCATAAACTTAACATCAAATCTCTCCACTCCATATACAGCAAAAGTCCTGGAATCCGAATGGCAGGGGACCAAGGGTCTTTCGAATTCTTGTTTTTTTCGGACTATTGGGAGGGACCTAAAAACTTTAGAAATAGGTACATGATCATTAAATAAACTTTTAAAATGATATGATTTATTGTTTTACTCACCAGACATGCATAGTGTAACTGAAGAGCAATTCCAAGCCAGAAAAATCCATAAATAAAGTCCCCCCCCCCCCCAAAAAAAAAAGCTTTGCTCCCAGAATAGTGTAAATCTTTTCAGTTCCATTTTGGAGAACTGGGATTTGCAGATTACTGGTGGTCAGATTAACAGGACATTTACTGTATGTAAACTCCCAAAGATGATCGTGATGATGCAGCTACGACTCCCAGGGCAGTCATAGGCACTCTAAGTCATGAGTCAATCACGGACCACAAACCTTGACCCATACACAAAACTCTGAAATGCCACCTGGTCACTAGATCTAAAGAACATTGCATTAGATGAGACAGCCACTAAGGAGTTAGTACGGCTTCTTAAATCGAGTGTAATCAGGATACTTGAATTCCAATTCTTACCCCCCTACCCCACCCCTCCAACTTATCCATTGTCTCCCCCTTCACTTCGCATTCACTCTCCTAGTCCATTTTTCACATTCCATTCTCTCCACATAAGGAAATGACACGAATTTTAAGGAAGCTATATATACCAGTGCCATTTACGATATAGGTGAAAAATAAAGACATGATGACAATGATGATGGATGATAACGATGATGACATGACAGAATCCAATACTGTGGAGGCTTTACTGAAATATCAGTAAACAGTAAAACCTTCACCCTCTCCTTCCACAAATGTCATATGAAGGTGAAGTGTTTGACAGATACTATGAAGTCATTCAAGGGCAATTAAGGGCATTGATAAGACTTTCAATAGTTTACTATTGTTGGGTTGAAACTAGCTTAGAAGTACCTTATACAATTAGTCCTCATATGTCTATGCTACTCCAATAATAACAGCTAATAATGAATAAAAGTACAGTAAATTCCCTTTACTTTTCCCCTACCATGACATACACATACCAAAAGTATTTTACAACTGAAACAATGATAAATAATTGCACACAACCTATACTGTTGTATTTCAACTATTCCTAACTACCGTACTGCACCTTAATGATCATTAACAATGAACAATTTCAAACACAACAAATATATTTTCATTACAGGAATTATGTGCATTATTGTACCCCCTCAAACAGTAAATATTTCTTAAGTCCACAGAGGAAAGAGTAAAGGAGATTTACTGTTCAACTGACGAACAAAACACTACCACATTCTGAACATATTTCAACCCTTCAGTC
This sequence comes from Coenobita brevimanus, assembly GCF_032717465.1. Taxonomy (NCBI): domain Eukaryota; kingdom Metazoa; phylum Arthropoda; class Malacostraca; order Decapoda; family Coenobitidae; genus Coenobita; species Coenobita brevimanus. The sequence continues at coordinate 30,308,891 of NC_137039.1, read as the reverse complement.
CAAGGAAACTGTTTATTTTCATCTTGCTAACAACAAAAATACTTAATCAATTACGATCCATTAGGCTAAGGGATTTAAAGCAATCTCTAGTAAGGCATTTAAAAGGAGGATATTTATATATTTATCAAGCAATAACCACACTAAGTATTTCAGCTAAGTAAAAACCTCTTGGAATGAAGGTATAAAAAAAAAAAAAAAAAAAAAACTAAATGTTTGTGCAATATGGCTCAATGTTTAAACTTTAAATCGCACAGGAAACAGGAAGACCCATATCTTTTACGATAATTTCTCAAGAACATGACAAAGAAACAACATGCCTGGCATCTCCATATCTTTGCTGGTTGAACATTGTAATCTGGGATGCAGGCTGACCAAATCTATGAACTGCAAGTTTTCACAAACATTCATCCAAAATTAGGGGCTATTATTCCCCTTGGCGATTTAAGTTTCAGCATATGACCCTTAAACCCTTCAATCCAGTGACAAATTATTCTAGTTTATGATTACTATTACTAACAGTTAAGCTTACTCATCTTAGGAAGGATTTCTAGTAGTCAAGAGGTTAATAACGTCATATCTATCCCCTCCTGCATACTTATATACAGAGTATATATATATATATATATATATATATATATATATATTTATTTATTTATTTATTTATAAAATAATCTAAAAATAGCATCATCATTATCATCAACCCAACCTCTTTTCCCCACCAACAGTTGGGGTCGGGATCAGGCGAGAGCATTAATAAAAGAAATAGCACATCATTGGATTGAAGGTACTAATCTTACTGAACTACTGGACTGACCCATGTTCTAGTGCTCCCTGATTGTTCCTTATAGACGTCATCTGTTCATTGGGCAGGGCAGCCAGTGTGATTCCCTCCCCTTCATCCTGTAGCAGCACCTGAAGCGTCCCTCGAAAGTCTGGGGTGTAGCGCTTCATTTCAGGAGGAAGAGTGCGGTAGAAGCGGTACTCACGACCGATAAGCGGCTTGCACACCGTCACATCATCCAACACAAACATGGATGAGTGCCCGCTTACTTGATGGACCAGTGGCTCTAGCTGCAATAACAAACACTCTGTGATAATAATAAGATGACTGCAACATCAAACACACTCATAAAATCTGGTTTTATGTCTATTTTCATGCAGCAATGGTCAAGTGGGTTCCCCTGAGGGCATTCCACCTTGCTTTTTTCTGCATCAGCTCTCAAGTAGTATTTCTATATCTAAAGGTGACATGCACTGCCTCATCTAATATTTCCTAAGTCTACCTCTCTGTCACTGGCTTGATACCTCAGCACTTCTATAATTGCATCTGTATACAAAATGATGTGTGATTCAAAACTAATCTTTAGCTTATAATACGGTCTACTTACAGTATAACTATGAGGTACTGTTCACTTCCACACACCTGTATTAGGTCCTCTTTGTCAGTGTCATGGTTCATGGTCCCCAGGGTCATCTATGTGGCCGGTGGTCTTCCTCACTTCTGTAACAAACACCATTTCACTAGTGATCCTAGGAATTACTATTTGTACACATAACAGGGATCACCTGCAAGCATACTATGCAAGTCTTGACTTCATTCAAATAGAAGAAATTAAACCCACAAACTGATATTGTGTTTATTATGAAGACATAGTGCAACAGTTCACCTTAAGCTGGGTGATATATATATATATATATATATATATATATAGGTATATTTTTTCAAACTCTGCCAAAGTTATTAAGTAGCTAGTGTTACACGATCACTGTCAAGGCCTTCATTGTTTATTTTACATGTTTACCAACATGCATTTACAAAAGAAACTACTGTAATTCTTCTTTATGGCATTATCTTATTGAGCCTAATTGAAAACTAAACATACATACATACATCAACTAATCCTGTGTTGCTCCATGAGGAGCACAAAAACCCAGGGTTAGGCAAGTTGGTCCCGACATTTAAGATGTGAATGCCCTGCCTCACTCATCCCTAAGTGGCATTACATGAGCAATACACCCCAAACCACCCCTTGGATATAAACCTACACAGGTTCAATCCAGCTGGAGCAACCTAATTACCCACTAAACCACAAGGCCCCATAGTTTGGTTATATGGTTACTACCAGGGCTGTGGAGTTGGTATTCCCCAATTTCTTGTGTGTTCAACTCTGACCCCTTTGAGTTTCTCTATAATAAATTTGCCACAATGACTTAAACAAGATGTCATTCCACCACAACCACATGAATCGTCAAGTTACCTTTAAAACCCATGTCCTTAAAGGTTTGACTCTACTGGTTGTAGCTACATTATGACAAAATGACAGTTTCTTAAACGTGGTGTCTGTTTACGTTCTGTTCTTGTCATTCTGTCGACAGATGGTAGCACTACCAGTATGTTTTAAACAAAGAACGGAGAACAACAGACAACTCCCAAATAAAATGTGGAAAATATGAGAAAAAAAAAAAAAACTGCAGAAGCAACAAGAAATAAAACCAAAGAAGCTGTCGTTCGAGAGGCAATAATGTAGCTCCACATTACACCTACATCATGACGATCATGTTTAAAAATTTTTCTACTGGTGGTCGAAGTCAGTCAAGACTTTTTTGCTGACTACAACTCCAGCATCAACATACAGTGATTGTTTCTGACTGCGACTCTGACTCCACAACCCTGGTTACCACCCAGCGTAGTACTGTAGATGGTTTCCTGGTGTACAGGAAACTATTTGGCTTGTCTCTCAGTGTAGAGTCACCCACAGACAGAAGGAAGAGGACAGAAAGACAGAAGAAGAAAGCAGAAAAGATGAAAGGAAGAGAGGAAAGGGTAGTCACCCAAGAGAAGCAATACGGTACATCGAGTGAGTGGATGGTGAGCACCCTCACCTACCACCAAACCCCTCTCATAAATCTTATATAATTTACCAAATTTTTACTTTATCGAAGCCTCTGAGTTACACCAAACATCTCCTCATATAGTGAACAAGGTTCGATATATAAGGTGGCTGTGGTCAACTAACTCACCGTATGAGGAAAGTTAATAAGAAATATTCCGGTTTCTGACTGTAAATTACCTGATTTTTTTTTTTCTTCATAATTAACAGCATAATATGTGAACATCTGGGATACCATAGTGTAACTAATAACAATAAGTAAATACTGTAGCTAATGAACCTGCATTCTTAAGTTGGTTGACTAAAACAATGAACATCAGATTTAATGAATTTCTGGACTTATACCAATTCTCCTCAACTGGCCTGTTACTGGTAAATACAGCAATTTTTCAATTTAACATTACTGGTATATGCATTCCTATAAACTACACTCTTAGTAAAAGCCACTGTATGTTAAGGTTATGCTCCAGGAAGAATGGAAATCTTCTCCAACACTAAAAAATCATATTTATGGCTATAAATAGGCATTAATTGGATCCTGTACTACATGTGATGTTGTAAATGGGTGCATCTGTATGCATTAAATGCTTAAAGTCCATAGGCAATTTAAAAAAACTGATATACTGTATTGAGACAAACACTATGGCAAATTTTTTGAATTACATCTAATCAACACTGAAATTAATATGCTCACTGCTGGATATAAGCATTTCTAAGCACTTTCTCCTCTATAAACATACATTACAATTTTTTTTTTTTTTTTATGTACTTTGGAAATTAAGTGGAGGGGAGGAGGGAGATTCTTCAGCTCTTATCTTCGTCTTTTATTCCATTTATGTTAAAAAGAACTAACCCAACCTAATTTAACCTAATTCAAGCTAGCCAAGGTTTAACATAAATGTGATTATGGATGGAGCTAGGAGTTGAACAGTCCCCTTACTCTCCCCCACTCCTAATTTACGACTGGTAAGTAGTGAAAAGCACACTTATAACGCATGTGTAATGGGAAACTGCTAAAGACTGCATAAGCTAAATGGTGAATATATTACTTTTAATCTCTTGGGTGTACTTCCAAAATAATACCAACACCAGTGTAAACTGTAACAACTCAGACCCCTCACTGCACATCCTGATGCTAAATACAGTAATGAACAATGGTGTGCCACTTGAAAAATGTTTCTATATTGTTTAATAATTAGAAGTCTTGAATAAAAGCAGGTTAATTGAGGATCTCCCAGGTGAGGTGAGCAATGTGATTAAATAAATCAATCACTGGTTTGCTTCATCCCTCTTTCCCTCATGCTCATGCTACTCCTCCACCTTACCATGTAATATTTCAGCAGACTCTTCAAGAATGCTGACATTCGTTTGCAAGCATTTCTCTTAGTGAATAAAAGTCATTGTAATACCAGATACTGTATACTGACCGGCTAATGGAAAGCTCTAAATTCCATGAACAGCTGTACAAATGCACAAACCGACCCTATGTTTACAGTACTGGTTTACTGAGAGAAAAGCCATACCTAGACCACAAAACAGTCGTAAATTTGGAAAGTTGCTTAAGCTTATCGTGTGTGTCAACAGGCTACTAACCCTAGTTTTGAGAGAAGTACTGCAATTCAAGATTTACATAAACATCTAAGGACAAACCCATGTTTGGAGATTTAGGGAATTCACAAAATATTTGGAGCAATACTATGTCCTGCATCAATATATAAAAAATAGGGAAAATACTGACAATAATATACTGCTATCTTCATATCTCACTGGTATTCTGTATAATATCAACCATTTCCTGAAGGCAGCAAAATTCCTTAATATGGAAAAAAAAAAAAATAGTACACACATCTAATGACACTACAAATGATGACAAATGGGCACTGTCCTATCACATTTTTACACTCCCCCTTCAAAGAAATTATAACCAGTACAATCTGGCTTAGCTTGATCTAGTTATTTATGATTACTAGTTACTAGAAAAAATATTTGCTTCAGTGGTTTAGGCTACAACCAGTATCCACAGGTTACCAGGTAAATTCTAATATACTACTTCAATTACATGCTTAAGTATGAAGCCCTAAACAATCAATCAAGTGATCAGGTGGTGATACTTTACATAAAAAACTCCTGAAATTAAGAGAAAGATCTAGTAGGCTTGAGGTGTTGGCACTTGGCAGTCAATGTTTAGGGTTACTAGTTAGGGTGACAACCACCACCCATTTTGCGCATCCCTTCCCTACACTTTGGCCTCTGACACAACTACTGCGTGTATATGATATTTTTTCAAACGTGTTTCAGTATCAAACCGTCAGCTACACTCAAAGGACATACCTAAATAGAATTATCAAACCTTAATAACGTCGAGAGCCTTGGAACTTTCCTAGCATTCTCTGGTGAATATGGCGGTCATGTTAGCCAATCAGCATCGAGCACAGACTCCCTTGCTATCAAGTCTATGTTCTGCAAATATTTGCCTCCCAATGCATTTCACAAACTTACGTTTAGCAATACAGTTTTTAATGGGCTTACTACCTAATAAAGAAAATCTTCACCAAACACCTAGGCTTACTATTGAACTCACGTATAATGCCCAATACTATAGGTTCACATTTGCATGTTTACAGTTCCAGCTGATAGAGCAACGTGTGTCGACCAACCTCGGCTCGCGTGTGTCGGCCATGACGTCAGAAGCGAGGGATTGTAGCCAAGGCTGGCACTACATGGTTGTGACATTCTTCAGTGCACCTGGTGGTGTGGGTATGGTTAAGCATGTGGACCTGTGCGCTGTGTATCGGATGACCATTTGCTTTTAGAAATGTGACTGCATTATACATATAAGTAATGCAGTTTTCAGTTGTATATAATATGAATAATTTTTCTCAATGCTTCACGTGTTCATTGATAATGATTTAAATATGTGTGCTGGTTAAGTTGCTTTGTAAGTGACAAGGATTTCACATATATCAAAGTTTTTAGAGTTGCACATGTGTGTTGCAGTCTTCATGAAACATTGGCAGTGTCGAGGACATTTTTTTGTTCTTCACCCCAAAAGTAATTAATTACCAAGGATATTAAACCTAAGTATTGTGATATTATCCCACACTTGCACCAGGTCGGTCGAAAGTTGTCATAATGTTGAACTATCCCAGTGACTTCTGTTCCCTGTGAGACAGTGCCGGTGGAGGGCCACTCAAGTCCCTACAGACAGACACTACCAACCACCTGCTGCTCACCGCCCAAAAAGTCACGCTACTTTGCCTTCACTCCCCGGATCATATTTCAGACACTGGATTTTACATCACCTGAGTCATAACTGCATCCGTGCCCAAGACCTCGTTTTACTGTTGAAATGTGAACCATATAACCTCTTGAGAATAACCTAAAATACTCAAAATATATAATAGAACGGTGTTGAAGGCAGTAAAAGGAGTATAAGCGACCTGTGAGTACAAAGACAGTTATTCACACCACATCGATAACTGCATCTGCTCCCAAGACCCCGTGATTGGCTGTTAGCAAAATGTGAACCATAAACTGAACTCAAAAACAGGCCAGTACACAAAAAAATCGTATAGAAGCCGGTGGTGAAGGCTATAAAAGGAAATAAGCGACCTGTTAGTGGGTCCCCGAGGATGCATGCACAGGCCACGTCAGGCAGCCAAAACGTCAGCACCTTTGGTGAAATTTCAAGCGTCAGGAAATTGTCAGCGCTGTCAACTGAAGCGGCCACTCCACGCCAGCGGGCCTCATGTACCTCCCTCTGCCATAACACTGTCCCCATCACCACCTCCACCACCACCACCACCAGGTGCCAAGTCTGTGTGCCTGTATACAGCACGATCGTCACCACACTTCCCACCCCCAACGCATTTACCTCGACGAACACGTTCAGTGCATGTATGACGCCCAGCTTAGCCATCACGACGAACACATTTACCACCACGGCGAACACACCATTTTCACTAATCACCCCAAACACCTATACTACGGCGAACACTCCATGCTCGCCAAGCATACCGATCACCCCGAACACACATACCACGGTAAACACATATAACACGCCGAACATACCGATCACGCCGAACCCGCTGACCACCCCGAACCTACCGTTACTGAACACACTCTGCACAAAAGCCCAGGAAGATGCCGCCAATCAAAACAGATGCCGTTGGGTGGTCAAAAATTTCGGCCCGTATAACGGAAGCAGCAGCAGCAACAACAGTAACGGAAACAGTAGGGCAAACCTGGCTACCAAGAACAAGGGTAACTGTTGCATTCGGCGCAGACTCACGGACGAGGAGGGCTACATCAGGAGGGCGGCCTGCATATGCGTTAACAAGGAGGAAACGAAGGTAGGAGGGGGAAAATCGTTTACTAATTGACTTAAAGATGCAAGATATTCCTTTTCAGTGCATGAGGCGTCTCGCTAGAGAGAGAGAGAGAGGCCTGAATCTTTCCACTGCAACGAAGAGAATTATTTTGTGATTATCTTAACTTCACAGGTGGTCGGGACGTACAGAAATCCAGCCCTAGACATCCATTCTTCTTGGTAGACTTTCTTTTTAAAGGGAATTAGTTAATGTTACTTGTTTCTGTTCCGATTTCTCACAGAGTCTGAAAGAACTACCCCCCACACTTTTCGTGATTCCCTTTTAAGATTCAGGTCACTCTCCAACAGCAGTGTGGCAAGATTTACACATACAGGGGACTAAGTTGGAGCCGAGTCCGATACTGGGAGGAGGGGGGAGTGATGGAATGTTTGCACACATTAAATAATCCAAAATTTCCTATAGGGGGCCGATGGAAGGGTTGAGTCCGACGGGGGGGAGGGGGGACATCCTCAGACCCCCCTCCCCCATGGATGCGCCACAGCCCTCCAACAAGGTCAAGATACAAGTGTGCGTGGTTTTGTACGTGTATTGTAAGCCTGACTGATCTGACACTGATAACTTGCAGATGTGTCCGGAAAAAAAATAAAAATAAATAAAAGGAAATGTGGTAAGTGAATTCCATAGATTTTTACCACCCGCACTGATATATGTGGGTGTGTAAACGCGGGTGAATTTTTGTTTACTGTTACTAATAATACAACTAACAACAACTACTGCTACTACTACTACTACTACTGTAACTGCTACTGCAACATCTACCCTTCATTACCAGACATGTTTCCTGAGTTAACTAAACTAGTCTGCAGTCAGCATGAAAAAACTGTAATTCGTTTGTTTTCGCTTGACAAGAATCCGTAACTCCCCTTTCACCTCAGCTGATGACCAAGCAAAGTCAGAAGGAGGATCAGTTTGACTAGTAACCAAGGAGACTCATTTCTACCCCATAACTAAGGCTTATGGAATTTCATGCAACCACGACTTAGTAGTCAAGTTGAGAGTAGTCCAGTTCCATCAGATGAAAACAGACCAACTACAGAAATCGTCATCGCAGTGAAAGATATAACTGGGACTGCTTCTGACCCCATCGCGCAGAGAGGTTAAGTTCAATAAAGAAAGCTTCGTGGCACCTCTTGCTTAGCGATTTATGTAGCACATTACACCTTAACATTCTTTGGTGTGCTGTTTATATCGCGTTCTTCCCTCAGCTGAATAAAGGAGGTTTCGTAGCACCTCTTCCATAGCGATTTATTTAGCACATTACACCTTAACATTGGCTTGTCCGCTGTTTATATCGTTTTAATATAGACAGTGTTTGCATAAATAAAGGGGGATACTGAGATGCGATGTGCAGAATAAATCGCAGACGAAGAGGTGCTAAAGAAACATCCAAAACCACCTGGCATATTAATAAAAAAGATTATCTAGAGAAAAACAAATGGTACTGAAAGGTGTAATGAAGCTTTTGCAAACTTTATTTTGAACCAGACGTCTTCCCTATGCTGAATGAAATCGTCTGGAGTCAGCATGAATGAGCTAATTATAGCCTACAGGTATTCTGTTCGCTCTAACTCGGCCTATAATTGAGTTCTCGCTGACGACTGCTGAGCTCTAACAAGACTTATACTAGAATCTGGTGCTGACCACGAACTGAATTGACTAATGGATTCCCGGGGCCAGGTATCAAAGATCTTATTGCACAAATTCAATGGAATGATATATGACGAGCAATGGAACACAAACGGGAAAAGAGAAAGAAAGAGTGACAAGCACAGTCGATGTAGATAGGGTCGGCGTTGATAGATGTGGCGTTGACAAAGTCGATGTTGATAGAATTGGCATCGATAGTCGGCGTTGGCAGAGTCGTGTTGACAGAGATGACGGTGACAGATTGGTCTTTGGCTGGGTCAGCGTAGATAGCGCCAGGCTTGACCCTTCCAGGAAGAGAGGGAGGGTTGGCTTCAGTCAGAGATCTTTAAACTATCCATACCATGAAACCGACTGTCCAACCTGATAGGAGCAGAGGGAAAATAAAGCCGGGAAAATATGGGAATGCCAAGAAGAGAGTGTGTGGACAGAAGAGATGAAGAGGACAGTAAGCAGAGACAGATTGGAGACAAAAGCCCCTTTTTAGTCGCCTCTTACGACTAGCAAGGATACTGGGGAAGTATTCTTCCCCCCCCCCTTCCCCAGGGGATGGTGCTTGTCACGAAGAATGCTGTGAAAGGATGCAGAACCGTAATATTGTCTTACTGTGACTGTGAACTACGCGAAACAAGTTGCAAGTGGACGAAAGTCTCCGCCAAGTAATATGGAATGAATTAAAGAAATTGACACTAGAATATGGCGCCAGTCAGGAAGAAGCGCTGTGAAAAGGATGTGGAGCCATAGTGTTGTCTTATTTTACCACTAAACTGCGCGAAATTAGCTGCAAAAAGAATCTGGGCCAAGTTAAGACAAAACAATTATAGAGTACCGGATGTTGATGAGGCGCCTTAAGTGGTAACATAGCGATAGTTTTCAACCAATACTTCCTGTGTCTAATAATAATTGCAGTGACAATGATAAGGTTACTGCTACAACTACCACTGCTACTACCACCACTACTACTACCTTCATCACCGCCATATATATAATAATAATAATAATAATAATAATAATAATAATAATTCATCATCCTGACCTATTTTTCCACCTAAGGAGAAGGTCAAATAGAGTTTTAAAAAGCCAGGAGAAAACACGAAATAGGGAAAGACTCATCACATCCATCTCTCAACTGAAGGCTCCCGTGGTCGATTTTCGGACCGGTCAGACTAATTGGCAAAGCTTGTTCTACCCTTGTCCCTATTCACCCAGAGGCACAATTTAGGGACCTTGATGTGGCATGGAGTGTGGAGGAGAAAGTGCGATAGGAGAGAAAGAAGAAAGGTGAGGAGAAGAAGGAAAGAGGTGAGGAAAACTGAAAAGGTAAAGGACTGTGAAGAAGAGTTTGGAGGAGAGAGAGAGAGAGAAAGAGAGAGAGAGAGAGTAGGTGGAAGGGTAGTTGAGAGAGAAGTGAGGAGGAGTGAAGAAGAAAATGGGAGACGTGAAGAAGAAAATGGAAGACATAAAGAAGAAAGTGGGAGAGGTGAAGAAGAAAACGAAGGAAATGAAGAGGAAAATAAGAGTGTAGCGAGAGGAAGAGGAGTGTGAAAAAGGCAGAATGTGCGGACAGTGATAGCAGGAGGGGAGGGCAGTAAATCCAACCCATTCTCCACCTCATTCGTTTATCACCCACCAACACTCTCACATCCTCTCCTCTCACAAAGCTGGCGTGGGATTCTGAAAAACGGTGGAGTCACTGACGTTACTTATATTTCTTTTTGCAGGACGAAATGGAGACAAGGGGATGGGGTTGGCACTTTCTTATCCTAGGTCATCTTGTGATACGTTTTCCTAGACTGGAGAGATTCCTGTACATATTTACGAATTATTTAATGTAACTTCCTGGTTTCTTACTGCAAGGGAACTACTGTAGATACGGTACATGGAAAGTACAATGCTCTTTAGGTGTCTGTTTGTGTATCGTATTTATGTGGCGTTGGATGCTTCGTTGCACATTTTTCCAAGCGATTTATTGTGCTTGTTACACCTTGATATTCACTTTTATGTTATTTACATATCTCTAGTATCGATTTAGTTTTCCCGAGTGATGCACAAATAATAGACAGGTGTAGTATGCAAAATAAATCGCGTAACAGGAAGCGTTACGAAGTTTCCTGTGCCACCTAGAACACGGCCCTGTATTCACACAAAAACTTCGACGACGTGTCAGCGGCAGCCCGGGAGGGTTCGCATCCGAGGGGGATTTGGGTGTATTGTTCAAACTAGCAGGGATACCCGGCGTAGCCCGGGTAAAACCCAATGATGGTGCATACCGCCAGTGTCTGGGACCCTGCATGGCCACTTCCCCTGTGGGAGAAAACCCCGGGGGTCCCATTTTACCCACTGAACCTATATTCTTCATTGGGCCCACTTCCCCAGGGATATATTCCCCATGGACCTGTTTTCCCATCACCCACCCCACCCGCCCTTCCCATTCCACCAATCCGGCCACGCATCCGACCCGATGCAGCTGGTAATGATAGGGTTGTAGGTAATTGGCTATCATGTTTCCGCCATATTAACTTCATTATTTTTAATTAGTCCTAATCTTGGCCGTCAAGGGAGCCACTTTCACAACAGTAATATCATCATCATCATCATCATCCGGACCTCCTTTCCCACCCAAGGGCAGGGTGAGGCTATAGTAATATACACACGTAACTTTGTCGTAAAAAGTTACACCTGTCAGATCTGTTTAGTGAGTTGTATATGAATCCCCCTCGATTTTCACTGATGACAAACAGACGGACAGACAACATTCTCTTTTATATACAGTATACATGGAGAAATTTTTTAGGAAAAGGCGTTAAGAAGTCTCATATGCTACCTGGAGCACGGCCCTGCGCATTCACACGAAAAAAATCGACACTGTATTATGGCAACACATAAGGATTTACGTTCGAAGGATGGTTGGGGTCTACTGCTCACAATATGCCACCCAGGGAAGAGAAACTGGTCACACTTATTCCAACCCCGAACCCCAACACCCCTGATGGAGCAGGAAAGGAGTGGTTTCTTGACAGATAAATGATAGATAATAATTCAGCCCCAAACAACACCCTTCGAGGTAGTGTAAGGGCCTGTGGCTAGGATGATGCTAAGGAAGAAGTATTGAGTAGTTCCCTGTAATAAACGAAAATAAAGAGAATCACAACGAAAGAAAGAAAAAGAAAGGAAAAAAGAACGAAACAAGAAAATGAAAATAGAGAAGAAACATGAAAATGAAAAGGGAAAAGAAATCATGCCCTTAGGGTGCTGATGAGGCAAAACAACAGTGTGAAAAAATGAGAAGGACCGTCAGGAAACAGGCTCGAATTAGCCTACGTAGGGAACGGATAATTTGAAGCATGTGTGTGTGTGTGTGTGTGTGTGTGTGTGTGTGTGTGTGTGTGTGTGTGTGTGTGTGTGTGTGTGTGTGTGTGTGTGTGTGTGTGTGTTTTATTTCAGGGTTTAGGAAGCGGGAAGTGCCAAGTTGCGCCGCTAGAGGGCTCCCGTGAAGGCTAAGGGGCTACATCACTGAGAATTTATTTTTACATCTCTCGCCTCTTAAGAACGCACGGTATATGCGCGAGGAGCGGGGCTTAGTTTCTTATTGTTCTTTTTGAGTAGGTTTTTCTTTGTATTTGACTCCTTTTTCTGGATTCTTCAACCCCATATTTTTAGTGGTAAATAGGATGATGATGATTTTTTATTTACCATTCAGTACATCCCAAACAATGGCAACTAGAAATAAAAATAAACATGGGAGAGAGCATATTTAGTCATTTATTATATTTAATGACAAGGTTAGGACTGAAGGATGTCTAGGTTAGGGGCTTTGGAGATTTCGTAACACCTCTCCATTAGCGATTTATTATGCACATTACGCCTCAATATACTTTTTTTTTTTTATTATTATTAATGCAAACTATGTGGATATTAACGAGATATGAACAACATACGGGAGAATGTTAAGTTGTAATGGACAAAATAAATCGCTAAGGAAGAGGTGCTACGAAGCCTCCTATGCCACCTAAATATACGGCTCAAATTCCCATGTTTATTAGTGTTAACCCTTTCGATGAGACCATCACTCCTTCAGCGGGCGTTAATGAGGTATAAAATGGCAATAAGTGACTCTCAAACCAAGCAGTTGAGATAAATGGAAGTTACCCACGAAATAACACTAATCTTTCTTTCTCTCTCTCTCTCTCTCTCTCTCTCTCTCTCTCTCTCTCTCTCTCATATCCTCTTTCTTATTCCTAGCTTTTAGTATTGGTTTTAATTCTCTCTCTCTCTCTCTCTCTCTCTCTCTCTCTCTCTCGTTTGGTTTCCCGCCTCAGCCACTCTAGTCCATCCACTTTAACTTGGCCCAGATTTTCGTCCTTTTGCGGCTATTTTCCTCGCAGGTAAGGTGGCAGAAGAAATGACAATACTGTGGCTCTTCAATCCTTTCTGTAGCACTTCTTCGTGACTAGTATCTGGAATTAATCTATTGTAGGCCATGGTGAAGTGAAGAGAGTAAACAACTTTGGATGGGGGTTAGAATTACTCCAGTTTATTAGTACTTGAAAATAGGGACGTGTATTGTAAAGCTGACGGTTGTTTGTCATAGCTGATGGTCTGGTGGGACTGTCTGAGAGCTGTCTTATCAGTCGACTTTTTAAAAATTCTCTCTCTCTCTCTCTCTCTCTCTCTCTCTCTTATTAATAAATATTAATAATAAATACTACTAATACATAATAATAAATATTAATAAATGTAAAGTGCTAAACATTGGCAGTAAAAATGTAAGAGCTAGTTATAACATGAATAATGTCCAACCTGAGAGGATAAACCATGAAAAAGACTTAAGAGTTATAATAACATATGATCTGAAATCAAGCAAACAATGTACAGAAGCTGTAAAAAAAAATATATAAATTGACTGGATTCATGGGTAGTGCATTTGAATAAAAATCCGATAATATCGTCCCCACTTTGAATAATTCCTTAGTACGCCCGCACTTGGTGTATTGCGTTCAGTTTTGGTCACTGCATTATTAAAAGGATATGGAGGAACTTGAAAGAGTACAGCGAAGGTTGACAAAGGTGATACCTAGACTGAGAAATATACCTTATGAGGAAAGTTTAAAAGCCCTGAATCTCTTTACCCTAACTAAACGGAGGTTACGAAGAGATTTAATTCAAGTATTCAAAATATTCAAAGGACAATATATAATATGGCTATCGATAAATATTTCACAACTGATCGCTCAAACTATGCTAGAGATAATGGACATAAAATTATTGGCAAACTATTTCAGTCACATGAAGCTAAGCATTTTTTTCTCTAATAGAGTTGTAAATATCTGGAACAAATTGCCCTCAAATGTAGTAAACTGTGATACGGTACTAACCTTTAAAAATCGCTTGGATAAGTATCTGTCATCTGACCCCCCGCTAAGTATGTTCACTCCTGAATAACACTCTTCTGTGGTGTATGTTATTTTGTTTTCATTTTCGGTGCCTGGAAGATACAACTGCTGAACAATATACTGCTAACTTAATATTACTCTCCCTTTCAGGTAGATAGTGTAAAATAAAATATCCTTTCTGTTTTTCCTATGAAATTTCCATGACAGTTTTTCTATGCTGCATGGCAGTCCTTCTCACTATTTCCTGCCGGCTTCGGCTGGAGGGTTTGGTGGAGGGGGGAGCCTTCCTGCTTTTCTATCCTTGTCTTTAGCTGATAGATTAGTTTTGTTAGTTATAACCTTTCCTATCCCAAACAGCTGCTGTTTGCTTTCCCTTGTTCTCTCTCTCTCTCATTCGTCGTATCAGCTAGTTACACAAAGCTCTTACACGTGACTCCGTCTTATCTACATCTTCCGTGTGATTTCCATTTTCTTTTTTTTCTCATTAACTTCACACTTATCTCTTAATTTTTTTTACACCATTATCACCTGGCAACATATTTACTCTCTCTCTCTCTCTTTCTCTCTAACCTAAAGAGGAACCACATTAAGCTGACATTTCGCTAAAGCCTTTCACTTCCTTTACTGGCGGTAACCTTGTAGCGACAGAGAGAGAGAGAGAGAGAGAGAGAGA
>NC_137039.1:30276399-30288899 GCF_032717465.1 Coenobita brevimanus | reverse complement strand
GATTCAGTGTCCACGAGTTGGAAGATTAACTAACTTGCTTTTGTAGTCGGCTAACATCTTCAATACAGAAATTGATCTTTATTTATTTACGTATTTTATTTATTTATATACTTATTTATTTTCTTTATTTACAGTAACTTTTTTTTCCACCTAACACCTTTTCCAAAGCGATTTATTTTGATCTTTACATCTTATTATCCAATTCCGTGCTGTACACATCCTTCCAATATCACTATCCTCTGCATAAATAACGTGTACAACGATATTAACCATTTATATCCAAAAACAAGTCGCTAAGGAAGAGGTGTTACGGAGCTGCCTGAACAGACGTGAACAGACTGAAATATGTGGTGAGGATGGAGAGTGAAAGACTAACTGGGAGAGTATGCAAGTGAGGTAGAGGGGATAGAGGGAGGGGGAGACCGAGGATGAGATGGAGGGATGGAACAGAGAAATATATGAGTGAGGGGAGGTGTGCGTTAGGGAGAGGGCAGCAAAATGGCAAGGAACAGGGCGACGTGGAGGCGATTTGTTTGTGGCCACCCTTTACGGAACTGAGGCGTCTGGCTATAGATAAATTGAGAGAAAATATGTGATCTTTTTTTTTTTTTTTTTTTAATAAGCTTTTTCTTTTAGTAATGAGGCAGAGAAATTTTAAGGTTGGGAAGCAACTTAGAATTAATCGTTTTTTCCGAATAATAACGATGTACTGTAACTTAAACACTGACGAGATTTAAGATATAATTGAACCCGAACCTGTGTGTGTGTGTGTGTGTGTGTGTGTGTGTGTGTGTGTGTGCGTTAATTTATGAAGCTATTATAATGGATAAAAGCAATATTACAGCTATACCCAACCAGGTAACCAACGTGCTGTAATCGTACATATCAGGAAAATAAATAACTCGACCGATTACAGGATTGTGATGAAATACAAATCTTTCAAATATAACGAAATCTTTTGAAATATACGACTGACCACATTTTTTTCATTTAACTTTTTTATTTATTTATTTATTTATTTTTTTTGACAAGCGTTCGTTTGAGGAGGAAAAAAGTCGACATATTTCCAGCTTATGATTTTGCTCAAACGACACGATTTTTAAAGCAGCTACGTAAACAATCTCTTCATTTATAACGTCTTTTTTCTTTCTCTGAGTCTTGCTTTACTTATTCAGATTGAAAAGTTTGAAAGAAATATGGGTCTGGAATATACTAGATTTAAAAGTTAGAAAGAAATATGCTTCTGAAATATACGGGATTTTAAAGTTAGAAAGAAATATGCTTCTGAAATATAAGCGATTTAAAAGTTAGAAAGAAATATGCGTCTGAAATATAAGCGATTTAAATGTTAGAAAGAAATATGTGTCTGAAATATAAGCGATTTAAATGTTAGAAAGAAATATGCGTCTGAAATATAAGCGATTTAAAAGTTAGAAAGAAAAATGCGTCTGATGTATAAAAAGTTTACGTTGGGAATTCCTCTAATGCTTCTTCACTTACTCGTTGTGGCTAAAAAGCTGAAACAACTGGTGAACTCTGGGATTAGGCGTTTGGCAGTACAGGAACAGACGGATTTAGAACTAGAGAATGTACTGAAGCTAAATCGACTGCGACAGCGAGGAGAGAGAGAGAGAGACCGAGGATGAGGTGCAAAAATGGAGTGGGAGAGTAAAGTGGTGAAATGTGATGATGATGATGATGATGATAATGATGATGGTGGTGGTGTAGACAATGAATATGTTGATGATCATGATGATAATGACGCTGCTATGGGGGATAATGATGATAATAATGACAATAAAATATGATGATGGTTGTAGCGTTAATAATAATAATAATAATAACAACCAACATTATTCACACCACCACTACCACCAACACACATAGCTACTACAAGCCTGATCTAACAAAATATGCTAAAAAAAAAATCCCTACTCAGTAACAACCCCCTGACACAGACGCATGACAGGGGAGTGACAGGAGAAAGACAGATGTGACAGACTTTTTTCTCCCCTTCGAGTTTTCATTCCATTTTTTCCCCTTATGTCTGGGTGTGATGGATGGTGAGGGTTTATCGGGTAGTTAATGACTCTCTCTCCCTCTCTCTCTCTCTACGAAAAGGTGATAAGTAAAAAGGTGAAATGTTAGGTTATCTTTTGTACCCGAACCGACTGTAGCTTTGTTCTAAAAAATAAATAAATACATAAAAAGAAAAAGAAAAGTGACACTAAAGATTAAGTACAGGGATGTGCAAAAGTTCTCCACCACTTCTCAACCCCAGTGGAAGGCGGTAAATGAACTGTTCTGATGTGATAGCAATAAGACGCATGCAGCAAAAAGGTGTGGGATGGAAGGATGCTCTCTGTCGTTTAAGGCGGAATGAGAAATATGGAAGACAGGAGAGACAGACAGACAAATGAGGAAGTAAAGGAATGGCAAGAAAGACAGACAGACACAAATGAGGAAGTAAAACAGCGATGTGGTGCTGATGTGGATGTGATCGAAAGCGTCAAGACAAATTCTCTAAGATGATTTGGTCAAGTGGAGAGGATGCAAAATGACAGACTGGCTAGAAGAGTGTATGTGAATGAGATGGATGGGGAGATGACGAGGAGGAGACCAAGGATGAGAGTAAGGGTTGGAGTGAAGATATATGAGGAAGGAAGGTAATGGTTGAAGGACGGGCAGGCACATAGCAGAGGACAGGGCGACGTGGGAACGATTTGCTTTAGCCACCCTTTACGTGATTAAGGTGTCTGGCAATAGATAGATACATAAATAAACAGACAGAGATAGACTAATAAGCTTACAGAAAAATATATATAAGTACACAATAGATAGATATATAAACAGACAGACAGATATACAGACACACATAGGCATATAGATAGATAGATAGGTAGACAGCCAGAAAGAGACAGATAGATAGGTAGATAGCCTGACAGACACCTTAATATCTTAACAACTAACTCTACGACACTGATATATGAAAATTGCTAGAACACACAAAGGAAAAAAAACAAAAAAGACAAAAAACGCCAGGGTCCAAACTAGCGTCGGGTTGGGTGACAAGTGGTGGGTGCCATGGAGACAACCCCGCCCACTTAAGGGTGAAAATAGCCCACATCATTAGTTAGGTGTGGCCCTTGTGTAATATGGTGGGAGGAGGAGGAGGAGGAGGAGGAGGAGGAGGAGGAGGAGGAGGAGGAGGATTAATTGTAGAAGTGAGGCTAACAGCTCTCAAAATGTAGTTTTTTCCTCTTTCCTTTATCTGCATTCCTCTCACCCTGTTTATAGTAATAGGAAATGGGAATAGGGTGGTGGTGATGAAAATGATGATGATGATGATGTAGTCGTAGTAATTTATTATCATTATTATTATTATTATTATTATTATTATTATTATTACATTATTATTATTATTATTATTACAATTTTCCACATGAACCCCAAACCTCTAGAAATATAAACAAAACTGCTGACTATCAGTTTAGAAACCTTAAAGTGAGCAAGAAGTTACACAAGAGTTCAATTGTGTGTGTGTGTGTGTGTGTGTGTGTGTGTGTGTGTGTGTGTGTGTGTGTGTGTGTGTGTGTGTGTGTGTGTGTGTGAGAGAGAGAGAGAGAGAGTCCTCCAATCACACACACACTTCTTTGCTAGCCTTCAATAGCCTCGTTTGGGGAGGGTGAGGGCTGAAATGAGAGGGGAAAATGGGGAGGAGGGAGAAGATGAAGAAAGGTGAGAAGGAAGGGGTGAGAGAGGTGAGATGGGAGGGGAAGGAGGGACGGGAGATGTGGTGGGAGGAAAGAGGTGAGGGAAGGTGGAAAGGGGAGAGGGTGAAGAGAGGTGAGGGGAAGGGAGGAAGGGGTGAAGGAAACTGAGAGATGAAATAAGAGGGGAAGTGAGTGAGGGAAGTGAGAGGTGAGATGAGACAGGCTGAGGAACAGGGAAGGGGAGGGAAAGTGAGAGATTAAATGAAAGGGAAAGAGGGTAAGGGAAGGTGGGGGGGGTTGGTCGTGGGAGGGGGGAGGGAGTTAAAGAGACTGAATGGTGTCTGAGTGAGCATCCTGGATATGGAGACAAAACGAGACGGTCAGATACACTGCCGCTGGAGAAAATGGTGTGTGTGTGTGTGTGTGTGTGTGTGTCTGGCGCGCGCGCCAGACCGCATACTTCCGCCAAAGCCAATAAAAATTATGATTTATTGCTGTATTTCCTCTATCTTATCTGACGCATACTTATATGGTTTTACGTACTAAATCCTACTGTCTTAGTCTGTTCTGTTACACAGTTTCAGAGAACGCATACCTCCGCCAGCGCCAGTACAAATAATGATTCATTCCTGCATCCGGATCCAGATGCACCACGAAATCTAATCAACTCCTCCGTGACCCACTGTCCACCTATCCACAAGATCTGATTGAAATCCAACGATAACTTTCTGTGATATCCTTTACACAGATAAACACGGATGCATACATAACTTCCACCTAGCTTCGTAAGCGGGGGTAATAACATCAACGTTAAGTCAGCGGACTGATGGGGTCAATAATGGTAACAGAAAAACTTTCTAATTACAAATATATTTTGATAGAATATCAAACGAGAGAGAGAGAGAGAGAGAGAGAGAGAGAACCGATATATTGACTAGCCTGATATTCACATTAGACATTGACAGCAGTAACTTGCATTCCTTTCTTAGTGTTGCAACTAACTCACCCTACCTCCCTACCCCCACTTCTCTCTCTCTCTCTCTCTCTCACACACACACACACACACACACACACACACACACACACACACACACACACACACACAGGAAGACACTCCAGTTCAAATATTTTCGGTATAAAAGTTTGCATTATGTCCAACAGATTTTTAGCCATGTTCTGGCTGATACAGGAAGCTTCTTAACGTCTTCTCCTCAGCTATTTATTTTGCATATTACGATTACATAACCATTTGTATTTAAGATATTTTTTTGTATCGTTCTCTTTTCATCAGTAACACAGGCCTACTTAAGGATTATTTAGGATTTATTATTGACACTTTCTGATTCCGTACTGGCTACTTTAGGTCTGGTTGAGGCAGCTTTTGGGACGATGTTATTCATTATCACTCGCTTCCCTGGATTAGTTTCCCCCCAAGCTTCAGCCTACAGTAGTTAAAGTCCTGCTGTTACAGATTTTTTTTAAATTAATGAAGAACACTTACAATCTAGTGTATGGAGTTACTTTTTTCTATTTGTTGTTCCTTCCTCTGTTCATCTGTAAAAAAATCGAATGTGTCTCCTTAATAGAAGTACTCATTCTTACATACCATGAGTGTTACGTAGGCTATCCGAAGTAATCCACTCATATAACAAGGTCTACTGGAAGTCAGACCTTTAAGAGAGAGTGGTTGCCAGAATTTACACCTTCCTATGATGGCGAAGAACGAGTAAGGAATATATCTGTCGTGAGGGTGATGCATGTACGCAGGGAAGTGGCTGTTTGTATGTGTCATGGTATGGAAATGTCATCCGTATGTTTATTAGCTTATGAAAAAAAAGGAAAATAAAACTAATATCCGCCATTGCTTGCACTTCGAACCCCAGACTGACCCGGATATAATAAACGAACGTGGTACCATCGTGACTCCTGGTATTCATCAAGGATTGGTAAATGTGCTGCGTAAGACGGGTAATTGTTCATGTGTGTATGCTGACTCAAGGACCACACTCTCACTCACTCACTTCCTCGCTCACTCACTTCCTTCCTTACTTCTTCACCTTTTCACTCACTCTCTCACTCCTTTCCTCCCTCATCCACTCACTCATTCCCTTCTTCAATTCCTCACCCACTCACTCAGTCTCTCCCTCTTTCCTCACCCACTCACTCACTCCTTCCTTCGCTCACTCGCTCGCTTTCTCATCCTATCTTCATTCTCTTCCTCATTCACTCCTCACTCCCTCACTTCCTCCTTCACTCACTCACGCCAGTTCCTGCACCATCACACCTCAAGGTCAAGGGGGCTTAAGTTGATTGTTTTAGCCACATTTGAAGAAAGTGTTAGCGTCAGATGTTTCCACTTCGACATTCTCACGGCATTTTCCTTCAACATTGTCTTCCTAGTTCTTATTTACCCACAAAATCCTTCTCACCTTATTTCCTGTCCATTCCTTCCCCTTTCTGTATCCATCTATTCCCAATCCCTCTCACCTCATTTCCTACTTATTTCCCTCCCATACTGTATCTTTTCATCTTTCCCCGATCCTTCTCACCTCATTTCCTATCCATTCCTCTTCTTTACTGTATCCCTCCATCTTTCCCCGATCCTTCTCACCACATTTCCTATTTATTCATCCCCCTTAGTGTATATCCTTCCATCTTTCCCCGATCCTTCTCACCTATTTCCTGTCACTTCCTCACCCTTCGTGCATCCCTCCATCTTCCCAGGATTTCTACTTCACTCTCATTTCCCTGCCAATTTCTTCCCCTACATTTTTTCCCCGTCAGTGCCCTTACCAGCATTTTTTCCCTGCAATTTCTTCAACAATTTCTGGCCATACATGTCTTGCAAAACCCTTTTCCGGAAAAGAAAAAGTTATCATTCCTTACACAATTTTTTTTTCTTCCTTGCATCTTCTTATTCTTTCTTTTGTATGACATTTTCCTCCGCCAATTTCTTCCTTTGACATTTTTTTATCCAGTCCTTCCCTTCCATATTTTTCCACTAGTTTCTTTTTCCTTCAATATTTTTCCTGCATCGACCTTCCTTCTCTTAACCTTCCCCGTCGCACATAACATTTAAGTCGTGTCATTTCCTTGCTTTGACAGTTTCCTTTCATTACGTCAAGGTCAGGGCAGGGGACAGCAGTATATTATTTCAGCTGCAGTTTAAGGTGGTGTGTGTGACTGCCAGCGCCCCCTCTCCCCCGCTCCCCGAGTGGATATATATACAGTGGGTGTATGACGGAGTGGAGAGAGAGGGAAGAGGGCGTGACATGAGGCAGTGATCCGTGCATTAGTTTTGTTCCTGTGGCCACGACCCAGCCAGAGGGGGTTGATTGCAGCTCACGGCGTCAACAGAATGCCTTTATGGTCCATCTTATACCCCTTAGCTATTTAATATTAATACTCAGACGTCAGCAGAATAACTTTATGTTCTATGTAGATGATCTGTTGTGACAAGTGGAAACGTTGGGTGGGAGAGAGACACAGATTAGAGCTTGAAGTCTCTATATTCCCTAACGTTTCTGTGTAGGCCGAAACGTTAGAGAAAATAAAGAATCCAAGGCCTAACCTGTCTCTCACCCACCCAACCTTTTCACTTCATGGTCTCCTTTGCACCAGAAAAATATTACATTAGTTATAACTGAAAGAAAACGAGGGTTGCAGAATTCCATAACACCGTCTCATAAAAATTCTGTATTTCCGGTATAAATAATAGCGATACTTTTATGCATAATTATACAACGCACAAGGGAATATGAACGTGAAGGATCCGGAATAAATCATTATGGAAGAGGCGCTACGAAGCCTCTCATGCCAACAAGAACACTTATGGTAAAATTAATGGCGAAATCACGACGCAGCTTTGAAGGACGATGTGAATATAATCTGCTGACACTAAAAGGAGACGAGGGCCAACCGCTCATACGAGGTTGATTTCTTTACACTCCAGTCATACTAACCTTTAACCCATGACGATTTTTGAACGGAACTGATATACTGAGCTGATAAAATGTTAGTTCATGGCTCTGGGTTCTGAAAAGTGCCCGAACGCTCATACATACATACATTAACATACTGTACATACACTCATACACACTAACATAAATACACACACACACACACACACACACACACACACACACGAGGTCCCCGTTGCACAGCCTATAAACACAAGAGGGCAAGGACGCAGTCTCTTGGGTAACTTAATTAAATACCAGCTTAGGGTAGGCTAGTCTTTATACTCTGTGGCCTTGATGTGTGTGTGTGTGTGTGTGTATGTGTGTGTGTGTGTGTGTGTGTGTGTGTGTGTGTGTGTGTGTGTGTGTGTGTGTGTGAGAGAGAGAGAGAGAGAGAGAGAGAGAGAGAGATTGTATTGCTATGTTCGTTCGTTCGTTTCGTTAATAAAGGCTCCAACATCCTTCCATGCGCCGGCCTTGGTCACCTAATGGCGGCTTTTAATGCTGCTCGATCTCTGGCAGCCTCCCTATTCAGTCCCTTATCCCTGAGGTCACACTCTGACCTCGTTTCAGGTCTTTTTCGATCTGCCTCTTGCAACCCCACCCCCAACGTTGAAGTAGACGGTTTAAGTGCAAAAAAATAGGGTGTTGACTTCAAGTCATGATGCAAAGGTCCCTTTGGTATGGAAGTACTTTCTGGCCATAGAAAATATATATATATATCCAAAGACACAAATTAATCTCGGTTCGTATATGAAAAATGCTTTTTCCCCCCCCCCTCAAAATGGCTGCCGACAATACACCAGACCCCACATATTTGCTACCGTTATAGCTGTAATGACAAAATTGGGGTCAAAAGTGTGCATTTTGGGGGTCAATCAGTCCAATAAAAAGGTTTTCAAAGCTACAAAAATAAGTTTTCTGTTTACCATAACTATTACTGGTAATGCAAATTGGCCACACTTAAAACATGGGCAACTCACAGCTTGGAAACTGACCGTCACAGAAAGTCCATGTATTGTGATACGTGTTTTATGGATATAATTTGAGGTCCCTGAAGCCATTAATATTGTATGCTTTCAAAGGTCCATTAACTGAAATAACATCTTAAATTTTTAAATATGTATATTATTACATGGATGCAAGTGCTAAGTATCAAGTTGTGTCACAACAAGTTCGTAACTATGTTCACAGTTTCATTGAGACACATAATGCGTGACAGGAAAACTTGAGGCAAATATTTCCCATCAACAGTCAGAAGTAGGCAATGCCACACCTACAATGTTGTAGTGATGAAAACTAATAGTTTATAACGTTCATACATCATTAAGCAGATTTTGCGAGTAGATGTCTGCACCACTGCTGGAGCATGAAACTTTACATCCACAAGGATTTCTCATGTTTCTTCCCCATCTCAGCTGGATGTAGGATGTCAGTGAGATTCTCAGTTTGTTGGCTGTCTGAGGGGAAGTGCTGCTGAATGCTGATGCATGTTCCATTGAGGGCTGATGTTGCTGTTGTCGGTGATGGGTTGTGGTCGGTGTTATCAAAACCACCAGTGGTGAAAACACCCTTGACTGCCTGAGGTGGAACCACCACACCAATCTGCTCCCAGCGGTTGATCACTGAATTTGCTGTGTCTGTGCTGTATGTTTTCAAGCGGTCATATGACATACATAGCCTATTCCTCGCGTATGCGTGGCTTCCACCAGAGATGCACTGCCAGTTTGAATGTGTAGTTTCATTGCCAGGTATAGTGAAGCTGGTGTTTCCCTTTTTTTTAGTGACGGGGAACACTGCCAGGTTTCTTGGATCTGCATCTTATGGAGTTGAAAATTATCTGCTGCATAATGGATGTTGCAGCCTGGAACTTAGCCCCAGGAGGTGGCTGATCAATACATGATCCATCAAGAGGCATGTGTAGGAATGATCCCAGCATGGGAGGGATTGAATCAGCTTCACAGGAGGTTGAGAAGGAACCTGTTAATGCCTGCTTCACGGGGAGATAATCTTGCCGGAGGATTTTGGCTGCTTTGAGGATGATGGAGACATCAGTACTGTAGATGTGTTGTTTTTCATGTCATCAACAGCTTTGCTCAGGTCATCATCAAAAACAAGGGACCAACCATTATTCATTCTTATTGACCTGATGTCCGGAAGAAGGCTTTCAGTATCCTCCCGAAGGTGTGTGGTGTTGCATTTGATGTATGGAAAGGCCAGACCAGCAATGCGCTTGTCACAGAGGGCTGTCAAGTCAGCAACTGCCAGTGATTCTCCTGAGCCACGATGATCTCTGATGAATTCGAGCAATTAATTAAGGACATGTGCTCTGATGACCTGAGTTTCATTACTTTCAGTCACGTCACATCCACCAGTTTCTGTTTTTCTACAGAGCCTAGTCAGGCATGCAAGACGATAAACAGCATCAATGGGGACCATGTCACCAGAAGTTAGATGAGCCAATAAATGCTGGTCACCCATCACCTGGGCACATTCTTTCACTTTTCTGTCCAGGCCAAGGGTAGCAGCCCTACTCAGTTTCTTTTTGCTGCCCACTTCGCCACAGAAGAGACACGGTGGGTAGACCTGTTCACATGATGATGTTGAGGGTGTGGGTAACGCCTGTGTGGTGGACTTGGCACCACTGTTCATCCGTCGTGTTTTTACTGGGCTCACATTCATACTTTTTTCTTGCTGTCTCAACTTTCTGATTGTCAGTGGCATTCCTGCAGCTTTTGTGCCACACTACTGGATTCGACTTCATCAGCTGCACTACATCCTGAGCACCACCGCTACAATAAAATGAGGCAAATCACCTAATTCCTTCAGCTCTTGGATGTTACCTGCAACTTCTTTGTAACATGCATAGTTTTTCAAAACTGTTTCTCAGTTTTACAGATGATGAGGGATGTAAAGCTTTTTCACTGCTCTTCTGTAACTGAAATATGAAGCATAAACTCCAGCCATGAGTATCTATGATGGCAGTTGTGCCTTCCTCATACTGGAAGGAAACTCTAAGAGCTAATCGTAAACGAGAAATGAACTTGCTTTATCATCATGAGCTGGATAAGATGGTAGATAACAAGCATTCACAAAAGTAAAAAACAAACAAAATTTTTGGAGGAAAAGATATGTGACAGACAGTCTGAATATACTCCTTGTAACCAGAGCTTTATTAATCTAACTGACAACCAAATAACTTGGAACAATAGTCATGTCACAGTGACGATACAGGCCTTCATAGAAACAGACAATCCCGACAAAACATTGTTTCTCAAACATCACAAACGTCGCATCTATGACGTCACAATTACACATCTAGTACTTCATATTTACACAACAATATGGAAAGTCACCCAGATGACACTTAGATTTTAATGAAATTTGCATACTTTACCCCCCGCTGTCGTGGTAAGGAGAAAACTACTGTATGTTTTAGCCTTGAAACCTATTTAACTGAATTCCTTGTCCCCCCAAATGTAAACTTTGGCACCAGTTTTCTCATTATAGCTATAACAGAAGCAAAGATATGGGGTCTGGTGCACTGTAGGCGGCCATCTTGTTATATATATATATAAAAAAAAAAAAAAAAAAAAAAAAAAAAAAAATTTCAGATACGAAGCGAGATCTAACTTGTGTTTTCGGATATAAACAAATAAATAAATAAATAAATAAATAAATATATATATATTTATTTATTTATGGACCTAAGGTATTTCCATACCAAAGGGGAACTTTGCATCATTACTTGAAGTCAAAAGTCACTTTACCCGTCACTAGTTCACATTTCTCATTTTCTGCACCCAATTGTCATCCCTCATCCTCTCTACACGCCCAGACCATCTCAATCTGCCTCTCCCCATCACAACACCAATACTTTCCAGTCCCATCCTTCCTCTTAACTCTTCCATCGTAAACCTAGCCCTCCCAGGCCTCGCATTCAAGGACGCACTGCAGATCCACCTAATCATTGTCATTTCCTTACGTTTCAGCCTACGAATATCCTCTTCCTTTACTACCCAGGTCTCACTACCATACATCATTGCATTCCTAACACATGCCACATATGTTAGGGATGTAATACTGTATGGCAGTGACACCTGGGCAGTAAAGGAAGATATTCGTAGGCACATAATTATAGATGGCTGTACCGGAATGTATGTAAGTGTAGCTAAGCGTGTTTCTTGCTTGGTATCACATTTCAGAGAGAGAGAGAGAAATATTGCTAACTGACAGTTTATGTTGCATTACGTATTCTGTAAACTTAACTTTTGAGATCATGATGATGATGATGATGATAATTATAGTACTTATGTAAATGGTGACGTTAGAAGTAGTCGTAGTAGGAGTAGTAGTAGCAGAAGTAGTAGTAGTAGTAGTAGTAACAGTAGTGGTGGTAGTAGTAGTAGTAGTAGTAACAGCAGTGGTAGTAGTAGAAGTAATGATAATAGTGCTACTTGTGGTAGCTGTGAATAACAAGAGATAATGGTAACTACGGCTGTAATGTCAGTGGCTGTGGTAGTAATGTTGATAGTCGTGGTTGTAATGGTAGTAGCTGTGGTTGTAACGTTGGTAGTTGTGGTAATGGTGGTGGTGTTTGTTTGTTTACTCTGGCTAGGTGTAACGTGACTGGCGGCAAACACACATAAACACCCACACACATCACTTATAATTAGTTCTCTCTCTCTCTCTCTCTCTCTCTCTCTCTCTCTCTCTCTCATGAACGCGCTTTTTCTCATACAATTTCTCCTTTCTCACTAGAAATATATATTTATATCTAAGTATCTATTTACTGAATGTACCTGTCTACCTATTTATCATGATGAAC
>NC_137039.1:30258899-30271399 GCF_032717465.1 Coenobita brevimanus | reverse complement strand
AAGCGATTTAATTTGGATGTTACAACTGTCTATCATTTGTGCATTACTCAGACCGTAACACCTCTTCTTGAGGGATTTATTTTCCTCAGCCGACGAGAATACCTGCCTGAAGCTCATTCGAATTTCAAGCTGTGTGACTGGTCCGGTTCCCTTGGGTGAAAGCAGAGGGAGTACAGTGTATAAGCTTGTGTTTGGGTGTAGTGTGTGTGTGGAAGGTGTACTTTAGATATGAGGTATAGTGTTTGGGTGTAGTGTGTGTTTTGTAGCGGGTGTAGTGTGTGTGTGGAAGGTGTACTTTAGATATGAGGTATAGTGTTTGGGTGTAGTGTGTGTTTTGTAGCGGGTGTAGTGTGTGTGTGGGAGGTGTACTTTTCATATGAGGTATAGTGTTTGGGTGTAGTGTGTGTTTTGTAGCGGGTGTAGTGTGTGTGTGGGAGGTGTACTTTTCATATGAGGTATAGTGTTTGGGTGTAGTGTGTGTTTTGTAGCGGGTGTAGTGTGTGTGTGGGAGGTGTACTTTTGGCAGGCTAGCGTTACAGTAGTTGGCAGGGAAGGTGTGATGTGGGGGGGAAGGAGAGGGGAGGGGAGGGGGAGAAGGGACAAGGCAGACTTGAGAGAGAGAGAGAGAGAGAGAGAGAGAGAGAGAGAGAGAGAGTATCCTATTCATCCCATTCAATTTCCTTGTCATCACTGTAACTATTCTCTATGCACTTAAACTAGACATAAAATTGCCATCTCTCCATCTTGAATACTGAGCTGTAACAGGAGATTAACACTAGAACACTGCGCTAGTCACGAAGAAGTTCTATGGAAAGGATATAGGGCTGTAGTACTGTCTTATTCTGCCACTGAGCTACGGGAAGTAAGCTGCAAGAGGACAACAATCATCGCCAAGTTAAATGTGAGTGACATATATATCCAATGTCCTTTGCCATGATGAAATGAAGCACCGGTACGAAAAACCATTGTCATCCATATAATAATAAAAAAAAAAAAATGACGTGGGGTGACCGTAGGAATATATACACAATCATTAGGTGGGCACTGAAAAAAATATATAAAAAATAAAATAAAAATAAGTTGCATAGGAGAGCATTGGCAGCAGGGGAAGACAATTGGAAAGAGTGTCGAGTTGGCAGGAGAGTGGCAGAGGCGTGACTGGGGTGGGGCAGGGGAGGGTGTGTGGTGAGGAAAAAATAATGGAAGGGCAGTTAAAGTGAGAAGACAGGGAGAGAGGGGAGTGAGTGAGATAGGGAGGAAGAGAGGGTGGAAAAGGGGAGTGGGCAAGAGCTAGAAGAGAATGAAAGGGAGGGAGGGAGGGAAAATTTTAAAATATTGTAAAAGGAGCGAATAAAAAGAAAGAGGAATGCACTGGAGAAAGAGGGGATTGGGCTGGAAGGAGGGAGGTAGGTGGGAGCGGAGGCAAGTGGGGAGGAAGTAAAAGAAGAGATAAGCTGGAGGAAAGAAAAGAGGGGGAGGAACGAAGAGATAAAAATGGATGAAAGCATGAAAGGAAAGAGAGAGAGACCGAGAAGGAGAAAAGAGGGAGGGAGAGATAAAGAGAGGGGATGGAGGGAGGTTTGGAGGGAGCATGAACACAAATTCTTACATCAGGAGTGTGTGTGTGTGTGTGTGTGTGTGTTTCAGCCCTCACACACACACACACACACACACACACACACACACACACACACACACACACACACACACACACACACACACACACACAAACTTTTTAATGTGGTTCAGCCATTTGGAGGATAAGAGATTGACTAGGAGTGTATGAAGGTGGAAGTGGACGAAGAAGAGAGGGAGACTGTCAGCAAGGATAGAGGAACGAAGTAGCATAGCATAGGAGGAAGGGCGATGTGTTGCAGGAGGAGTCGTTACTGAGTAGGGATAGAATTACGAGATGGCCTTGTGGTGATCAGCCCCTCACAGGATGCAGGGTGAGGCAAAAGACTAGTAATGAGACAGAACAAGTAACCTTATGTTTTGTCCGGAGTAAATACCGCTATCTGCATACATACTAATTTATGTACTGCACACACACACACACACACACACACACACACACACACACACACACACACACATTCTCTCTCTCTCTCTCTCTCTCTCTCTCTCGCAGCTGCCATACATGCCAACTTTAACTCTGTCACATAAAAGAGTAAAATTAAAAAAAAAAAGGCCAGAAATAATATAGTCACTTGCCTCTTTATGTTTATGCTAATGTGTTTTGGCTCAGATCTCATTTGTGTAGGGCAGGGTAGGGTAGGGTAGGGTTGGGTAGGGTAAAGCAACGTATGGCAAGGCAGGACAGGGTAGAGGTGAGCACGGGCAAGTCAGGAAAGGAGAAGAAAAGGCAGGGAGATGCAAGAAGGGTTGGAAAAGGAAGGTAGGGTAGGGCAGGGCAGGGTAAAGTTGGGTAGGACAGGGTAGATTTGGGCAGGGTACGGAGAGACAGGACACAGCAAGGCAGTACAGGGTAAGGAATGATAGGGCAGGTTAGGGCAGGGTAGGGAAGGACAGGATAGGAAAATTCAGAGCAAGACAGAACAAGTTGGGTAGGACAGGGTAGATTTAGGCAGGGTGCGGAGAGACAGGACAGAGCGAGGCAGGGTAGGGAAGGATAGGGTGGATTTGGGCATGGTAGGGACGGAAAGGGTATGAAAATGTAGGGCAAGACAGAACAGAATAAGGTAGGGATGGGAAGGACATGGTAGGGAAGAGAACACGGTAAAGTAGGAAAGGGGAGGGGAGGGGAGAAGAGAAAATATGACAGGAAAAAAGAAAAGACCAAGACAAGTGAAAATACTATGTTGTTGAAGATTGCAGTGTTCAGGTAGTCATGTTTATTTCATCATGCACAGTTACCGTGAAAAAAGAGGGTGCCAGTAACAGTAGCCCAAGCACGGTATTTTGAGGGGATTAAGGTGTACAGGCACTTCGAAAAGAAAAGACAGTAGCATATTAGTGAGGATAATATTTTTTTTTGGGGGGGTACTGCATATTCAGATAATCTTATATATTTTCTTAGGCAGAAATAAAAGAGGAGAGGGAGAGTAGTAAGTATTTTGGGGATGACTTGGGCGTCCAGGTAGTTAGCATAAAAAAAAAAAAGGAATGCCATTATGATCATAAGCCTGACTCATTCTCCTCCCGTACAAAAAAAATGATAAAGATTTGAAAAGGGATATTCTAATGGTATTCACAGTGTTTAGGGAATTCCCATACACACACAAAACCTTAAAGAAATGAAAAGAAAAAATAGTAACACAATAAGAATGGCAAGTAAAATAATCCCAACAAAAGACAACAGCAGAGACTATTATTTTGTTGGCTTTAGGGTGTTCAGGCAGACTTATTTATACAAGTGAGCGACCCTGAGAGAGAGAGAGGGAGAGAGGTGCGTAGAGAATTGTGTGTGTGTGTGTGTGTGTGTGTGTGTGTGTGTGTGTGTGTGTGTGTGTGTGTGTGTGTGTGTTTTTCTGAGCTAGCCACCTCCCTTTGCTCACTCAGCTATCACGTGACGGCAAAGTGACGAGCCGATTGTAGTGTGTGTGTGAGGGCTGTAGTGTGGGTGTGGGTGAGAGTGTGGGTGTAGAGGTGTAGATTGCATGTGGGTATAGACGTGTAGTGGCGTGGGTGTTGGCTTTGTGCAGGGGTGGAGGGGGGAGGGTGTGTACATGACAGGCTGGTGGATGTACTCATATGTAGTCATGTGTTGAATTCGGTGTGGGTGTAGGCAAGGTGTGGGTGTGGGTGCAGTGTAGTTCAGTGGGTGTGGTCAGAGGCAGTTGAAGGTGTGGCCATGGTCAAGGATAAAATTGGATAAGAGTTGAGGAATCATTAGGGTAAGTGTGGGAGGGGCGGAGGGCAAGGGTTGGGTACACACAGGACAAAGATAGAAAAAAATCTCCTCTTAAACTTAAAATCACAGTCGCTTTATGATTATTAACTCGCCAAGGACGTTATGTTTTCGGCTTCGTTTGTCTATCAGTCTTTCTGTTTGTCTGTCTGCCTGTCGATCTTTCAGTCAGTTGGCAGCATCATGGAAAAACTGTTACGTAAATGGAACTGTGTCTGCTTTGGAATACTGATAAATACTGAGGACCTTCAGGGGAAAAAGTGGTCAGTTTGAGGCGTAAAGGGTGAAGGGTCAAGATCATAATGAGTGATGGTGGTGCCTTGACGGACGGATGTGTTCTCAGTGTTCATATTATCAGCCTGGGATACTAGACACTTCTACTTCGATTGGGTGAGATAAGGTATGAATCAGACAAGTATGAGTGAGGACAAGGCTGGCAGGGTTGAGTATTAGGAAGGGTATAACTGAGCCTACGGTGTTCCAACAGGGCGTGAGGGAGTACTGGGCAGGGTACGAGTATTAGGCAGGGTGAGTATATGGTGATGTAAGTGGGTGAAGCAGTGTGAGTGAGTTTATAAGCATGGTATGAGTGAGTATATGGTGGTGTGACAGAGTATGGGTCGCCAGGGGTTGGTTTGGGGGTGTATGGAGGATGCTATTTAGACAGAGTGGGGAGGGTGGACTGGCAGGGTTGGGTGGTAGGGGAGGGGAGGGTATGGAAGAGAAAACAGAGGAAAGGAGGAGAGGGGAGAGTAAGGAAGGATAAAGTAGGGAATGGTATGGGATAAAAAAGTAGAGGGGGACAAAGGTAGTGGAGGTTAGTGCAACAGTAGAGTTCAGGATGGATAGAGGATGACTATGACAAGGGGAGGGGAGGGGGAGGGAAGGGAGGAGGGAAGGTTATGGTAGGGGAGGGAGGGGAAAAGGAGGGAAGAAAGGGTCCAAGATGTCTACTGCTACTGACGGACCTCTGCGTACAGCATTTAGAGAGAGAGAGAGAGAGAGAGAGAGAGAGAGAGAGAGCGTTATCAGTTTTCGCGTCATGCTTACTCCCAGCCAGTAGTCATTTCAGATCAAGGACGTTTCTTTTCAGTCTAACCCTAGACGATTTTATACAGCTGAGGGAAATTCTATAAGTCAGGGGGTTAAGCAGCATCTCAGTCAACCCCCTTCCTCAGCACAGACACACTTTTTGGTACACTATTAAAGCCAAGACCAGACGGTTTTAGTCAGATGAGAGAGGCGGTATACAAGTGTGTGTTACGAGGTGTGTGTGTGTGTGTGTGTGTGTGTGTGTGTGTGTGTGTGTGTGTGTGTGTGTGTGTGTGTGTGTGTGTGTGTGTGTGTGTGTGTGTGTGTGTGTGTGTGTGTGTGTGTGTGTGTGTGTGTGTGTGTGTGTGTGTGTGTGTGTGTGTGTGTGTGTGTGTGTGTGTGTGTGTGTGTGTGTGTGTGTGTGTGAGGGAGGGAGGTAGGGAGAATGGGGTGATGTTGGGTAACGATGGGGTTTATTTGGGTTAATTGCATCACCACCTGCGGCCTCTCTGTGTAGGGGAAGGGGTGATGGGTAGTTTGTTTATCTCTCCCCTTCTTTCTCTTTTCTCCTCCCTTCCTTCTTTCGTTATCGGCTGAACTGGTGTATTTCATCAAAGTCACTGTTATCATATCATTTCCTTGTCATCAGTATTATCATTCTTCGTAATCATCATCGCAGTCATCATTATCATCATCATCATCACCATATTTAGTTACCATCATCATCATCATCATCATCATACTAATTGTCCGGGGGGGGGGGTCGTCAGCGCTAAGCCAAAACAAGATGGGATTTCCAGTACCCCCCCCCTCCCTTGACATTTGGACGACGCCAGGTTTCCCTCTGGCCAAAAAAAAAAAAAAAAAATCCGCCGCTAGCATTTAAAATAAAGTATATAATCTTACGTCAGTCGCCTTTTCCTATGTTAATAATACATGGCTAGCGTTTTTGTTATTAGGAGTGGAAAGAAAACGAAAAATACATCTGTGGTATATTAGTTTTATCTAACTTAGGCTAAAATTGCCATCTGTCCATCTTGAATGCCGAGCTGTAACAATATAACACAAGACTACGGTGTATATAATAATGAAGTGTTTTATAAAGCATGTAGCGCAATATCATCGTCTTCCGCCACCGAGCTGCGTGAAATAAGCTGTAAAAGGACGAAAATCTGGGCCAAGTTGCGTAAAAGATGTATATGGATGTGCTGATTATCCCTTTAATAGGATAAATTTAAGTCTGACCGCTTATGATTAAACAGAATTATTGTGCAAACCAATAAACGATTTTTTTTTTTCACCATAAGACAGACGGTCGTTTTTTTCTTTTTCTGTTAGTTTAGGACACACCCTACTGACTGAACTGGTTAAGTATAAGGCAGGTGTTTATACCCCATGACACAGGCTCAGTATCACCAGTATATTGTGGCCACGTGTGTGTGTGTGTGTGTGTGTGTGTGTGTGTGTGTGTGTGTGTGTGTGTGTGTGTGTGTGTGTGTGTGTGTGTGTGTGTGTTGCAGTTGTGTCAACTGTGTTGCGTTCAGTGTCCCTGCCCTCAGCATAGTTTCCCTTGGCACTCTTCCTCCTCCTTCACAGTCCATCACCTTGCTTCCCTCCCCTCCCTTCCTCCCTTCCTTCTCTCTCTAGCATTTGTCCTTCCTATCCACCATCCTCCAGCACCTTTCTGATACCTCTCTCTACACCCACTCCTTTCCCTACCACCCTTCCTCATCACCTCCCCCCTCCCCTCTCTGGCAAACTCCCTTTACAACCCCCTTACCCCTCCCCCCGCTCCCCTTCCTTCCCTCCCTGGCAGCTTATTGTCTTACACCCAACTCTCCTCCCTCCCTTCACCTCCCCCTCCCACCACCCACCCTCTTCCCCATCTCTTGCTTTTTCCCTCCCCTTTCCCCATCCATCCACTCTTTTCCTCCCTCCCTCTCCTCTTCTCGCTTTCTGTTTTCTCCCTTCCTTCCCCACACACTGTCCTCTCCATTTCTTCCTTCCTCCATTTCCCCTCCCTCTCTTCTTCTCTCTTTCTGTCCTCTCCCTTCCTTCTCCACTCCCTGTCCTCTCCCTCTCTTCCTCCCACTCCCTGTCCTCTCCCTCTCTTCCTCCCTCTGTTCCCCTTCCCCCATCCTACCTATTCTTTCCCTTCACCCCTCCCCTTCAAAGCACCCTCCCCCTATCTGTTCCTTTCCAGTTACCCTTCCCCTCCAAAACACCCTCCCCCTTCCCTTTGGCACCCTTTGGCACCCCACTGTCTGCCACCGCCGCTGCCACACCCCCATCCTGCCGTGCCAGATGACAGAGGGAGTCATGAGAGCGGAGATGGCCCATAAGCGTTTGGCAAAGAGACCAAGATTCCTCAGTGATTTTTACGTGTTCATCCATCGCCTTCATTGATGTGGTCTTGTTTATATGCAATGATCGTAGCCCTGAAGCTCAATAAAATCGTCTTCTGGTAGTAACGATGAAGTGTCGTAAAAACTGATACCGTTCAGAATTCGTCTAAAACCTTTTTGTATTTTTACGTCGACTTCATTGACTGTTTATGATTTTTTGTTTACATAAAATCGGTCATGGATGCTTTTGAAATTCCATACACATGTGCACATGTTGAGATCTTGAAACTCTCTCTCTCTCTCTCTCTCTCTCTCTCTCTCTCTCTCTCTCCATAATTCTTTCACTTGAGTGGTATTTGCTAGAGGACCCCCTGCCCTTACTGGAGCTGAGAATATAAGAGCTGGGAATGTCAGGGCTGAGAGTATAAGGTCTGTGAATATAAGGGCCGAGAATATAAGGGATATGGACTGTGAATGAGGACTACATGAGAACGATATTGATTATGAAGGAATGCAGAAATGGACTGGAAATGCTCTCTCTCTCTCTCTATCTATCTATCTGACTAAATCTATATATCTATCCACGTTTGTCAATCTACATGGTGTCATATTAACCTGTCTCTGTCTGTCTATTTACATATACATACCGGTCTATCCCTCTCTCTCACTTTAACACCCCCTCCCGCACACTCTCCCAACACCCACTCACCTTCACATTTACCCCCACACCTACCTCCACCCTCTCTCCTCCACCTACACCCACTCTCACACCCACCTACACCCTCTCGCCCACCTACACACACACCCTCTCCTCCACTCTCATCTCCACCATTAATCTCCCCCACCTACACCCACACATTTTCCTCCACTCTCACATCCACCTACACCCTCTTCCACCTACGTCCCCACCCTCCACCACTTTCAGCCCTACCTACACCCATTTACTTTCTCATTCGCATACTCACCTATTTTCTTTTCTCTCTCCCATCGACTGTACAACCACTCCCCCTCCCATCATCCTTTCCCATCCCCCACCTAAACCCACCTATTTCTCTCTTCCCACGTACCCTTCACACTTTCCTCTCCACCTACACCCACATACAACCACCTTCGCCCACCCACACCCACCTACAACCATTTTCACTCATCCGCACCCACCTACAACCACTTTCCCCCACCCACACCCACCTACAACCACTTTCACCAACCCACACCCACCTACAACCACTTTCACCCACCCACGCCCACCTACAACCACTTTCACCCACCCACACCCACCTACAACCACTTTCACCCACCCACATCCATGTATACCCACATACATTCAACCACTTTCATGTATCCACAGCCACCTACACTCTCCCACGCCCACCAACTCCTGCTCCACTTACCAGAAGTGATTTTCAATGCGGCAGGCAGGCTTCCACACGAGAGAGAGAGAGAGAGAGAGAGAGAGAGAGAGAGAGAGAGAGAGAGAGAGAGAGAGAGAGAGAGAGAGAGAGAGAGAAACTGCAGAAAAAAAATAGATGGTAGATAGGGAAAATGGAAAGAGGGAGGAATACGAAAAGAGGAAGGAATGAAGGTCGTGAAGGAGGTGGAGGGGAGAAAGGAAGGAACGAAGGATGTGGAAAGGAGGAAAGAGCGAAGAATGAGGAGGAGGAGGAGGAGGAGGAATGGGTGGAAAGATGACAGCTAGGAGGAAGGGGAATTAATGATGTAGGAAGGAAAGGAGAGAAGGAAGGAAGGAAGAAGGGACGTGGAGGAGAGGAAGATGATAAGACGAAGGGGAAGGCAGGAAGGAAGGAGGAAGGACTGAAAGGAAGGAGGGTGGGAGAGAGGGACGTGAAGGGAAGTTTGAATAATGAAGGAAGCAAAGTTGTATGTATTCATGGTGCTGCCAAACTATTCTCTCTCTCTCTCTCTCTCGTATATAAATCTATTAATATATATAAAACACAATGTCGTACGAGCTACCGGTGTGTTTGTTTGTGCTTGCCTGTGTTTGTTTTAAGAGCGTGTGTGTTTGTTTACGGAAGCCATGCATGCGCCCCGCGTCCCCAACCCCTGCACACCGAGGACCTATTTTTTTCCCCTCTATTTTTTATACCTGCAGACGATTTTATTCATCAGGACAGACCTCTAGCAGTGAAGGAGCCCCGTATTCATGTCGATTGAAGAAAATCCCTAGAACCTTTTCCTGAGCGATTTATTTTGCTTATTACACCTCGCTTCCCCAGCCCCTGCACACCGAGGACTCGTTTTTTTCTCTATTCCTTTTACCTCCAGACGATTTTATTAACCCTCAGGACAGACGTATAGCTGTGAAGGGGCCCGTATTCTCGTCGGTTGAGGAAGATCCCTAGCACCTTTTCCTGAGCGATTTATTTTCTCTTACACCTCGCTGTCTTCTTCTGTGTTACATAAATTTCTTCCAACGTCGCCTCACTCCGCATAAATAGCGCACAAAGGGATATTAACGAGCCATATCTCTAAATTAAATCGCTAAGGTCGAGGTGTTAGGGAGTTTCCTTACCCGACGAGACTACGAGACTATCTAACCCCTCCAGTTCGAAAAGTCTCTAAAATCGTTTGAAGGTGACAAGAACGAAAACAAGACGAAAACAAGAAGCGGTGCCAAGGCAAAGCAAACCCGTCCCCGGCAGTCATTTTAGTGCTGACGTACCGTATAAACACAACAGGATACCTAGTCAAAGATGTCTCATATCAAATTTGGAATAAATCGGGTAAAACTGATGATTTTATGCCCGGCCTACTCCCCGACCGCTAACTTGGGAGGTGACCCCCGTGATACAATGAGGCATGTTATAGGATAAAGATTTTGTAAAGATGCACCTTTACGTTTTGGTTTCATGTCGATATGGCAAATTTGAAAGGAGTTATGACAGAAAAAAAAAAAAAAAACACGATTTTTACCCGTCCTCCCCCCCACTTTTTTTTTTTTTTTTGGCCCTACAGCCTGGGTCTTGGCCCAAAATTCAATCAGGTTATCAGAAGGTCATGGCCAAACATCCCTGTAATTTTAGTCAAAATCGCACCAGTAGTTTTCGTGTAAACTTGTTAACAGACAGGCAGACAGACAGACAGACAGACAGACAGACAAACAAACAAACAGACAAACCGAGTGAAAACGATACCCGGGCAAAAAGACGAAAGAATATCAAGGTTCAACATGGAAAATAAGTCGCCAAGGAAAAGGTGCTATGAAGAGATTATGGGTCTCGGAATGTATGTGATAGGAGGAGGAGGAGGAAATAAAAACAAGAAGGACAACGAAGATGAGGAAGAAAAGGAGGAGGAGTCAGAGGAGAGAGAAAATAGAGGGCAATAAATAAGAGGAGAAGGAAGAAGAGATTAGTATGCCAAGAAGAAGAGGAGGAGGAGGAGGAGGTATGGGAAGAAGAAGAAACAGGAGGAGGAAATGAAGGAGAGAGAGGAGGAGGAACATGAAAGTGGCTTGCTAGGAAAAAAAAGGGAAGGAGAAGGAGGAAGAGGTCAAAGATGTCTTATAAGTGAGATGCAAACGGCAGGGGAGAGAGAGAGAGAGAGAGAGAGAGAGAGAGAAATGGTCTGAGAAAGAGGAGGAGGAGGAGGAGAACGAAGACGAAAAAGATTATGACGATGCATGAAAATACTCCCAATATAACTCCCTCTCGCCATCCCACCCACTCCATCACTCACTCCTCATCTCCTCGTCAGCTAGTCTTTTGTGAAGGTGAGTCGAGTTTATACCAAAGAGCAGCAAAGAAAAGTGTCTCACATTTATATATATTTTTATCTCCATGAGCAGCAAGGAAAAGTGTCTCCACCTATTTTTGTCCCTCACACCAGAATCAAAACACGGCTGCTCTCTCCTGCACGCCAAGTGAGATCAAAGTAATACCAAAATACACCAGCCAGGATACACCAGTTCGTATGCCACGCTTTGGGAGGGGAGGGAATGGTGGGAGGGGTTGGAAGGGAAAAGGGAGAAACGGGAAGGGTTGGAGGGGTGAGGGGGAAGGGGAGGGGTTGGAGGTGAGGGGAAAACAGACAGGTTGGAGACCGTAAGGAAGGGAAAGGGTTCGAGAAGTGAGGGAGAGAGGGATAAGGAAAATGGAGGTTGGGGAGAGGAGTACAAAGGAGTAGCCTACAAAGGAAAGCAGACAGCAACAGACCTGTTGGTCCTTTCGTGGCTTTATGGCAATGGGACCCCGGCAGTATTCTCCCATAGGAGGTGTGGCCATCCAGGGTCCCAGGCAATGCCGGTGTGTGCGATCAGAGGGTTTTACCCGGGCAATGCCGAATATAACTGCTTGTGCAACATTATACAGGAACTGAGAGAAAACAGGAACGGTAGAATAGGCGAGAAACCTCAGTCTTTTATGTATTTTATGGCAGTTATATTGATATCACAAGACATACAATGAGTACGAGTGTAATAAGGTGAGAAAAAGAGAAAAAAAAAATCAAGCGTCTGATTTACTAGGGTGGATGTGGGCGGTGTGCAGGGTGTGTGGGCGGTGGTTTCGGTGTAACTTAAGGTGTGAGTCGGGTACGGGCTGCCCCGAACTCCTTAACCCACCAGAAGATATAATGTGGCTACTCTTACATGACTTTATCCTGGTTGGTTTTTGCTGGGTTATATTAGAGACTCCTTTGCCTAAACCAGTTAAACGTGCTCAAGACAAGATGAATGCATTGCTTGAAAATGTATCCACCATCATCATTACTATCACTACCACTATCAACACACACACACACACACACACACACACACACACACATTAACTCTCTCTCTCTCTCTCTCTCTCTCTCTCTCTCTCACTCTCTCGCGTAAATTGATCAGAAACACACCCTGCATCCACAACTTCCTCTCAAGCTTAATCTCGCTGCTACCAAACCATTTATTTCAGCTTTCGAAGGATCTATAACAGCGAGAGGGTTTTCCAAGCCGACAGTTAACCCCTAGAATACAAAAAGCCTTCCTGAAAGCTGAATAAAATCGTCTCGAGATAAGAAAAAGAAGAAACATGTTATCGGAAGGGGCACCGGCGCCGGGAGTGGGTGATATCATTCTGTACGAGACCCGGGAGAATGAATTACGGCGCCCTATCTTATCAGGGGCCAAAGGAGAGTTATCTTGACAGGGGAGATAAGGGGCTAGTTAACTGGTGACTGTGGAGAGGCCCATTGAGATGTCTGAACGGCAGGAATGTTTATATCAGTCTCGTGTTCTATCAGACTTATTACTG
>NC_137039.1:30173899-30256399 GCF_032717465.1 Coenobita brevimanus | reverse complement strand
GAGATGAGAGGGAATGAGAAGATATGAGAGGGAAGAAGGAGAGGAGAGGAGAGGGAGGGAAGAAGAAGAAGAAGAGGTGAGAGGGAGGAGAGTGGGAAGGAATATAAGGAGGAAGAGGACAGATCGCGGGAGGGAAGGGGTGGAGGGGAGAAAAGAGAGAATAGGAGAGGACATGAGCGAAGGAACTGAAGATAGGGATGAAAGATGTGTGTGTGTGTGTGTGTGTGTGTGTGTGTGTGTGTGTGTGTGTGTGTGTGTGTGTGTGAGAGAGAGAGAGAGAGAGAGAGAGAGAGAGAGAGAGAGAGAGAGGGAGAGAGAGAGAGAGTTACAAGACTGACACGGACCCCACAGTTATTAACAAATATTGACCCACATCCACTGTATAGGTCAACACATCATGACCTTACACACACACACACACACACACACACACACACACACACACACACACACACACACACACACATTTTTTTCCCGTTTGTACATACATTCGTGGTTTTTTTTCGATTATATGAGGACATTATTTATGATTTTTAAAGAGTTTTGGGAAAGAAACAAGGGGAAATGAAGAGAGATGGAAGAGGAAGATGGGAAAAAGGAGAGGCGGAGGAGGAAGAGGAGCAGGAAAAAGAAGAAATGGGGTGGAAAGAGGAAGAATAGGAATAAGAAGAATAAGAAGAAGAAGGAGGAGGAGGAGGAGGAGGAGGAGGAGGAGAAGGAGGAGGAGGAGGAGGAGGAGGAGGAGGAGGAGGAGGAGGAGGAGGAAACTTGAGGAGAACAGAAAAATGTGTACCTGTAGCCATTTCCTGGTGTGTGTGTGTGTGTGTGTGTGTGTTTATCTGCTATGTTTGCGTACGTGTCCGGTTACTGGTGTGTGTACCTATTATGTGTACGTCTGTGTGGACGAACGTGGGGTGTACACGTGTAGTCTCTGTGTACGACGCCTAATGACCACTTAACCTGCTACTACAAGGCTTCTCTCACCCCCACACACCCCACAAACCCCACACCCCTCTCTCACCCCCCAAACACCCCTCCTCAACCCCAAAACAGAAGCCCCTCACCCCTCCTTAACTCCAGCACATCCCCACACATCACCTTCACACCCCTCTCTACCACATAACCACACCCCTCCCAAACCTCCTCCATTCCCTCACCTTCAACCCCACATTCTTCCATAACCCCCACCCCCACACATCTCGACACACCACATATCCTTTACCTACACCCCTACTCACTCCTCCATAACGCACTACACTCCATTCCCTTCTCTAACGCCCATCTTTCCCTAACCCTTCCACACACATCACAACCTCCCTAACCCCATCACCTGCTCCTCCACACCTCCCTAACTCACTACATTCCACCCCAACACACTTCTACACATCCAACCACCTCCCTAACCCACATCCCAACACCTCCCTAACCCCACATCCCATCACCTCCCTAACCCCACCCCAACCCACTACACTCCACCCCGTCCTCTAGCCCCCACCCCCCCTTCTACACCCACCACCTCCCTAACCCCGCCTCCCACACCCCTCGAACCTCCCATCCCTCCACTCCGCTGACCCAGACATGACCTACCATACCCCGTCCTTCTAAGGCGTCTTAACTACCAGACGTCTAATCCCGGAGTTCATCCTGGGTGGCTACGAGAAAAAAAAAAATGTATACAGCGTCAACACCCATCTCCAGTTCTGTCACATCCGTATGTTGTGAATTATATATATATATGTATGTATGTGGAGAGAGAGAAAGAGAGAGAGAGAGAGAGAGACACACACACACACACACACACACACACAGGTTCCGTCACCCCTATTCCTTGCGAATATATTACTATTTTGTACGTTTATATTTTTGTATGTTATCCATATCATCTACGTCCACATATGAGACACATAAATATCATAGAGAAGTGATGATGTGTAATAACCAAAATAAATCGCTAATGAATGGATGTCACCGACACTATTTAGCCGAAAATACGGACCTCAGTCTTTTAGGCCCGTATTCTCGTCGGTTAAGAAAGCTTCCTAACACCTTTTCCTAAGTAATTTATTTTGTTTGCTACACCTTAATCTCTTCTCCTTTCCATAAATCCTTCCATTATCGCCATACCCTGAACAGATAACATACAAAAGAATATTAACCAGCCATATCCAAAAATGAATCGCCACATGAAAAGGTGATAGGGATCTTTAACTACCAAGAATACAAACTCTAGGACCATATTTTCATCGGTTAAGAAAATTCCCTAACACCTCTTCCTTAGCGGTTTCTTTTTGAACAGGGTTGGTTAATATAACTTTGTACGTCATTTGTGAATAGTATGGTGATATTAGAATTATTTAAATAACACAGAAGAGGACAGTAAGGTGTAAAAGGCAAAACAAATCGCTTAGGATGGGGTGTTAGGGGGCTTCCGTAACCGCTAAGAATACGTGCTCTAGACTCTACCATCTGCTACACAAATCATCTGGCGCCAGGCAATACAACACCGTGCATAAAGGTGTCAAGATTAATTAATATGCATTGTAATCTACTCCGCCACTGGGACCCGTATTCTCGTGGGGGTAAGAAGGCTCCCTAGCACCTCTTCCTTAGCGATTAATTTATGGATATGGCTGTGTAATATCCAATTTTTACTCCATTTATGCAGGGTATGGCGATGTTTGAGGATTTACATAGCAAAGAGTAGGAGAGTAAGGTGGAACAAACAAAATAAATCGCTATGAAAAAGGTGCTAGGGAACCTCCTTTACCAACGAGAATACGAGCCTAGAAGTCTTCTCAGTTCCGTAAAACCTTCTGTTCGCGTAAGTAAGCGCGTCTTGGTCCATGAAACGGTTAATTTAGAAATATTGTTTATGATAGGTTTCTTCGTGTAAGGAAAGTGGGAGACGTGGTGCTCTCTCTCTCTCTCTACGTCAGTGAAGACAGAGTGCCTGGCAACGAGTAAATACCTGGCATAAGTAGAGTGACACCAGAATTGAACCAGCCCACTCATTTTGGCATTTTATGTGTGTGTGTGTGTGTGTGTGTGTGTGTGTGTGTGTGTGTGTGTGTGTGTGTGTGTGTGTGTGAGAGAGAGAGAGAGAGAGAGAGAGAGAGAGAGAGAGAGAGAGAGAGAGAGACCTTCCATAGACCATACCTTGGCACTTTCCACCTCACTCCCTCTCCCCCACTCCCTCCTCCCCTCCCTTTCCCCTTTCCCTCCCTCAGTCTTACCCCTCCCCTTCTCCAGCACCTACAAAGCCTCTCTTTCTCCTCTTTCCCCCACCCCACTCTCCTTCCTCTCCCTCCCTCCCTCCCTGGCTGCCATCTCCCCTATAATGGTGCATGACGCCATCAGGTCCGTGCATAGAACTGACGCCTCCACTTCCTCATCCACACCCGGAGCATGACGGGTGTGGTGCCTCAGACGGTGTGGTGACAGAGTGGTATGGTGGCGCTGTGGTGTGTTAGGAAGGTGTGGTAGTAACATGGTGTGGTGTGGTATGAGGTTGTGGGGATGTGGTGGTGAGATGTGGTATTATGGTAGTCGTGTGGTGGTATGGTATGGTGTGGTGTGATGGGGTATTGTAGTTGTGTGGAGGTGAGCAGTGTGGTTGATTTGGTGTTGTGGTGTGTGGTATACTATTCTGGTGTGGAAGTGAGTGGGCTGGCACTAAGAGGACGTGGATGACAGAGAGAGAGAGAGAGAGAGAGAGAGAGAGAGAGAGAGAGAGAGAGAGCGGGTCATATAAGGTCAACTGTGTTTTGGTGACCTTGATCTTTGGCGCCGAGATAGGAGTCTCCCCCCTCTCTCTGAACGGATAACACACACACACACACACACACACACACACACACACACACACACACAGCAGTGGACGGGGAACTGTGCGGTCGCGAGTTCGATCCTGTCACTGTGTTCTGGGTTGAAAATATATAAATTACAAAAAGCGGTGCCAAGGCACAGCAAACCCGTCCCCGGCAGTCATTTTAGTGCTGACGTATAAACAACAGGATATCTAGTCAAAAATATCACTTATCAAACTTGGAGTAAATCGACTGAAAATTGATGATTTTATGCCCATTTGAAATTTTAGTCCCGGCCCACCTGACACTGACCCCCCTACCGCTAACTTGGGGGTGACGCCCCTGATGTAATGAGGCATGTTACAGGATGCAGATTTGAAAGATGCACATTTAGGTTTTGGTTTCATGCCAATACGACGAATTTGAAAGGAGTTATTGCGAAAAGAAACGATTTTTTTTTTTTTTTCATTTTTTGGGCCTACAGCCTGGGCCTTGCCCCCAAAGTTAATCAGGTGATCAGATGGTCATAGCCAATCATCCCTGTAATTTTAGTCAAAATCGCACCAGTAGTTTTCGCTTAAAGTTGTTAACAGACACAAACAAACAAACAAACTGAGTGAAAACAATATCCGTCCCCAAGCCCCTCCGGGGCGAGGACGGGTAATAAC
The DNA here is from genome assembly GCF_032717465.1 of Coenobita brevimanus. Classification (NCBI taxonomy): domain Eukaryota; kingdom Metazoa; phylum Arthropoda; class Malacostraca; order Decapoda; family Coenobitidae; genus Coenobita; species Coenobita brevimanus. The sequence goes on along the minus strand of NC_137039.1, from coordinate 30,251,925 downwards.
ACAACCCCATAATCCTCCCACGTCCCTACGAGAGAGAGAGAGAGAGAGAGAGAGAGAGAGAGAGAGAGAGAGAGACTGCAGCAAGAAGAGAGTCGCCTGGTGCAACATTAAGCTTGCTGAGGAAAGGAGGGAGGAGGGAGACTGCAGAGATGAGACAGAAAGGGAGAGGGAGAGGGAAGGAGAGAAGGAGGAAAAGGTGAAAAGACGGAGAGGAGAGAGAGGAAAAAAAATGGAGGAGGGGAAGACAGAGGGGGGAAGACGGAGGAAAAAGCAGGTGAGAGGAGAGTGAAGAAAAGATGAAGAGACGGGAGGAAAAGAGAGATGGTGGGAAGGAAGAGAGGGTAAAAGGAGAAGGGCAATAGAAAGAGGAGGAGGAGGAGGAGGAGGAGGAGGAGGAAAGACGAGATGTGATGATAGTAAACGATATGAGAGTAAAGTGAGGGAGAAGAGAGAAAAGAGAACTAGGACCAAGAAGACGACGACAAGGAAGAGGAGGAAAAGGAATATGAAGATGAAGAGGAGGAGAAGAGGAGAGAGGGAGGAGGAGGGGAGAGAGGGAGGAGGAGAGGAGAGAGAGAGAGGAGGCGAGGAGAGAGGGAGGAGGAAGGAAGAGAGATGCTGAAAAACTCGTCAGGGTTTATAGGGAACGAAAAAAATAAAAAAAGAAGCACCTAAATATATTAAGTAAACGTGAATGAATATATAATTATGAAGTTGTTAATATCGTAAGTTCATTCATAGTCGCATCAGCCCCCCCTTCTCTCTCTCTCTCTCTCTCTCTCTCTCTCTCTCTCTCTCTCTCTCCTTGAATGCATTTCCGACTATGAACGAGACAGATGTTGCTCACTAAACCATGTAGATATTGAAATGAAGATATTATGTTCACTTTAACATAGAGAGAGAGAGAGAGAGAGAGAGGCGGAAGGAAGAGTGAGAGATGCAGAGGGAGATGAACATTGATTTTCCATTATTCTGCCCTGGGAATAAAGAAATAAAGTGCGGAGAGAGAGAGAGAGAGAGAGAGAGAGAGAGAGAGAGGATGCAAGGGAAAAAGAATGCATACGGGAGCAATTTCGACGGCAGAATGAAAAAGATCGAAAACGAGGTTGAGAGATGATATGGTAGGTCATCGAAGAGGGCGACTTGGAATGATGAGGCAAATTATCATTATTACTGCTTATTATTATTATTATTATTATTATTATTATTATTCGTTATTTATGTGTTTATTTCTGTGGCCGCCACCCTGGATAGGCTGTGGATTTGGACGTTTGGTATCAAGACAATTTATATCATTGTTATTTCTCATTTATTCAATTATCTCTTCTATCTTATTTTATGTGTCTGGTCTTATTTTATTTTTCGGTGAGGGAGGGTTCTATATATCAACTGAGAGAACCATCATCAGGCTTTTTTTTTTTCTTTCTTTCTTTTTTTCCGCGGGTACCCAAAAATAGCTCCAGGGTAAATAAAGAGGAGGAAATTACCCTCAGCTGGAAGCTCATCCCTCTCTCTACCGCGCCTCACCCACGCAGCCTCCCCGGGGCCAGGGAGGTCTGTGGGGTGATTGACCGGGATGCTGGGGAGTGGGGGGGGGGGCCTCTCCCTATGTGACACACTTCCCGCCAATATATCTCGCCCTTACATCCCACCGCCCCTCACATTATCCAGGACATATCACTTGCACATCTCGTCTCTACATCCCACCGCCCCTCACATTATCCGGGACATATCACTTGCACACACATTCCCTAAATCATTCCTGTCATCTTTTCATATTTTTCGAATTTGTGATTTAGCAAATGTTACCTTTAAAATAATATGTCTCGCCAATCTACCTCAGTAATATAAATTCACGAGCACCGTGGCCATGCGTCCCGCTCATGGCGTCTGCTCCAATACCTCCTCCTCATTAACCCAGGCATTCCTGTAACAATACTGTCCTTTCTTTGTGACAACGATGTTTTTCTTTTCTTTCGTTTTGCATTCTTAGTTTTAAAAGGAACTAATCTCACGGTCGGAACTAATCTCACAGTCAGAACTATTCTCACGATCGGAACCAAGGCCACAGTGTAGAGACGTAGCTTGAGTCTGTACACTGTGGCCAAGTCCAAGAGAGCAAAGGGTGTACCCGAACTGGGAAGAAAATGTGACCACCCTCGCACATGACGTCACCTGACCCTCTCGCCCAGACATGACCTGCTCTAAAGTGTACAAACGAAGTCAAAACTGCAAGGATATCCATATGAATGATACATAGTTCAGTAGTTGCTGGGATTTCAGAAGAAACTTTGAAAAAGTGACACTGCCTACAAACACACACACACACACACACACACACACACACACACACACACACACACACACACACATCTGAATTACCAACCCATATCAGGCGCATGCAAGCCGTCCGCAACAATACACTCAGTACGTACACCACAGCACGTCAAAAAGAGTTAATTTATCACATTGGGAATCTCTCACTAACTCTCCCAACCCGTAAAACATTCCCGTATCTCTGTAATCTAGTGACATTTTATGTTTTATATTTTCCACTCTGTCTTTGATATATCATTCATTGAACTTTCACTTTCACACCAGAGAAAGAAAGAGAGAGAGAGAGAGAGAGAGAGAGAGAGAGAGAGAGAGAGAGAGAGAGAGAGAGACGGGGAAGGGTATTTCATTCGGAACTTTTCAGTAAGTCTCCCACGTTCTCTCTCTCTCTCTCTCTCTCTCATATATATAAATTCAGCTTGCACACGACAGCCCAGCAAAAAGAATAGAAGACTTTTTTCATAACAGGTAAAATAATCAAAATCGAGATCTTGCCAAAACAGCCCGGCCGCGTCTGTTTACGAGGGAGTGATAATATTATGCTTCTTTTTTCGCGTCTGTATATTATTTTATTTATATTATTTTCTTTTTTTGCATACGGATATAATCATCATCACCACCACCACCATCATTATCACCACCACTGCTACCACCACCACCATCATCATCACCACCATTATCATCACCACCACCATCATCATCATTATCAACAGCACTACCACCACCACCATCATCATCATCATCATCACCACCACCATTACCATCATCATCACCGCCATCGTCATCATCATCATCACCACCATCATTACCATCATCATCATCACCACCATCATTACCATCATCATCACCGCCATCGTCATCATCATCATCACCACCACTACCATCATCATCATCATCATCATTACCACCACCATGCTCATCATCATCATCATCATCTAGGCGTTTTCTGTCCCTACTAAGTAACGACTGCTTCCACGACACACCACATCACCCTCTCCTACACACCATCACACCTCACCTCTTCATCTCGTTCTTAGGCTCGTACTCTCGTCGGGTAAGGAAGCTCCCAAACGTCTCTTCCTTGCCGATTTAAATTTTAATATGAGGATTACGGCGATATTGGTTGGATTAATGTAACAAAGCAGAGGGCAGTCAGGTGTAATAAATGAAATAAATCGCTTAGGAAAAGGTGTTAGGGAACTTCCTTAACCTTAGTCTTCCTGATAGTTTAGTGGTTAGAACGTCCCATTCGGAGGGAAAGTGTTACCTAATTTCGATCAATAATGCAATACCACCAAGGGAAGCAGGATGATCTTAAGGTACTAGAAAGGGTAATATGATGAGTGGCAGTGACTTCTTCGTGACTAGCACCATATTCTAGTGTTAATCTCTTGTTACGGACCAGCATTCAAGATGGAGGGAAGACAATTTTGGGCCAGAATTAAGAGTGAACTGAATGTAGTTGCTGGCTGCCAATACCGGAAAAAGAAAAAAAAATACTGAAATATCTGCATGGCCAAGGATTTCAAGAACGTAAACATAAACATAGTCTCTCTCTCTCTCTCTCTCTCTCTCTCGCACACACACACACACACACACACACACACACACACACACACACACACACACACACACACACACACACACACACACACACACACACACACACACACACACACACACGAGGTTTAGGGTAGTAATATTATCACTCAAGCTGCTATTGGCTCACTCTCAGGGGAAAAAAAAAGAAAGAAAGAAAGAAAGAAACCGTCTGACGTTAACCGGAATAAAACACGAGAGAAGAGGTGATTAGGCAAGGGTCCTGACAAGCGACTGGAGATAACGCAACACCTCCTCGTTAGCGATTCATTCTGTACACTGCACCGCCGTTTCCTCTTGCATATTACTGATGCGAATTAGGTGGACATTAAAACTATATAAATAACATAGATCAGAATGTTAAGATGTAATACGCAAAATAAATCGCTAAGGAGAAGGTGCTTGGTTGTGGTGACTTGAATATTAAAAATTTTCTTTGTATGGCGAGGCGGAAGGGGGGGAAAGGAGGGAGTAGTGGAGATCAATGGAATAAAGATGCAGGGATGCCAGCTTGACGACGTGCTGCAACACCCACATTTACTGAGAGAGAGAGAGAGAGAGAGACAACTTGGGTATGCAGGGTCTAAGTAAAGATAGCACACGTGATGCTGTTAGAATAGGGACTACCGCCCCTCCCCCTCCCCTACTCCAGTCCCTTACTCCCTCCTCCCCTCCCTCTCTCTTCTCATCCCTCCCCTCTCCCTAACACCCCTCCTTTCCTCCCCCTCTTACTCTCAGCTCCTTTTCCTCCCTTTCTGGATTTCTCTCTTACCCTTTCTTTCTTTCCCTCACTCCTCCCTCCTCTCCTATCCACCTTCCCTCCCCCTCCCTAATCCTCTTGTTCCCCCTCCCCCTTCTCTTCCTTCCACTTACCCTCCCTCTCTCACTTTTCTCTTCCCTCCCTTCTTCTTTTCCTCACACTACCCCTCTCACCCTTCCTCTGTCTCTCACTCTTCTCTCCATCCTTTCCTCCCACCTTGACTTCTCTCCCTCGCTCCCTCTCCACTTGTCCTTCCCTCGCTCCCTCCCTCCCTAGCTGTATTCTATTCTCTCTCTCTCTCTCTCTCACACACCCAGCAAAAACTTTACGCCCTTCCGAGACAGACAGACACAAGACCGTCAATGTGTGAATCATGTTTGTGGCCTAAAGATCCGCTTGCTCTCCACCTCGTCCTCGCTCCCTTCTCCTCCTCTCACCCACCTACCTCACTCTCACACACTCCCCTTACTCTCTCACAGTTTATCTCTCCACCTTGTTCTCACTGTCCTAGTCATGTGCTGATGTGTGAAAAGTGAGGTGCAACTTGACGTGCTGAGGTGTTAAAATGAGTTTATGAGGTGTGATCAGCGCCACTTAGCATGTAAAAGCCCTGCCCATCTCCTAACACACACACACACACACACACACACACACACACACACACATTTCATCACCACATCTATTTCTTCACACAACACAATTCTTCCTCTTCACATGTCTTTACACACACACACACACACACACACACACACACACACACACACACACACACACACACACACACACACACACACACACCTATTTCACCACATCTCTATACCCAGTTTTTACCTCACTTGACTGTTCCGCCAGCTTAACAAGGTAGGGTCAGATAATAACATCAGATAATAACATGTTTTTTAATCTTTCTTTTTCCTGTATTTCTCAACCCTCCCTGTCTACCACCACCACCACCACTATTACACCACACCGCCAACGCCACCACCACTGCATCATCACCACCATCACCGCCACCACATCATCATCACCACTACATCACCACCACCACCGCTTTTGCAACCACTACACCATCACCACCACTACTAACACACACCACATTGCCATCACCACTACTACACACACCACATTGCCATCACCACTACTACACACACCACATTGCCACCACCACCACACCACACCACCACCCACCCTTAATAACTTCACTTCGATGCTGTATAATCCGTCATCCTTGCTACTTCAGACGATTTCATGCAGAGAGACTTTTCCAACTGGGGGGGTTTGCTATTGCCTTCATTAACTTATTCACTACAACAGGTATATCCTATATTAAAATTAAAATCGTGTGGAGAGAGAGAGCGAGAGAGAAAGAGAGAGAGAGAGAGAGAGAGAGAGAGAGAGAGAGAGAGAGAGAGAGAGCTGACCCATACACAACCTTCTTCCTCAATTCAATCAGGGAATTTTTCGTGTGTTGCGGAGACGGTTAGTTACGGTTATCAGGGTCTATCCCGCATCATTTCCCACGCCCACACCAGCACACTGAGCCGTCCCGCAACACAGAAGATACAGCCAAGTGAGTTTCGACCGGAGCGCTATTTACGGACTCTATAAAACGTTGGAATGAATGGATGGAAGGGTTAAGGATTAAGCATGAGGTTCAACGAAGACTTATTCAAAACCCTTCACGCGCTGTAGTAAATCGTCTGGCAGCAACAAGAATAAACTACAGAATAAGTCATGCTATAGTCAGGTGTTTATGTAAATATAGAAAAACACGTAAGATTTATTACTTTGCCTCGTAAATGCTTGGAAATATTACTCTCTCTCTCTCTCTCTCTCTAATTGTCACCTAAATTAGTCTTGGCAAGGAATGTGAAAATAACTAAGAATTATGGAGTAAATAGAAAGTTGCTGAATGTCGTGAAGAGTATGTGTGAGGGTGCGTGTAGATAATGAGCTGAGTGAATTTTTCTGTCTGAATGTTCGATTGAAACAGCGATGTGCCACGTTTTCATGGCTGTTCAATCTGTATGTGGATGGGGTTATAAAAGATATACAAGGTAGGGCAGTGGATACTGGAGCGGCCCTAATGAAAGAGGGCAGCGCTTGGAAACTTCCTGTACTGTTGTTTGCAGATGATGCTGTATTAAGTGAAGGTGAAGGGGAACTGCAAGGCTTGGTGAAAGAGTTTGGGAGAACGTGTAAGAAATGGAATCTAAAGGTGAATGTAGGGGAGAGTAAAGTTATGGTCTCGAGAGAAATGTCACTGAATGTACAGTGTGGTTGGATGATGAGGAAATGGAAAATGAGAGTGCATTTAAATACTTGGGTAGTGTGATGAGAAAGGATGGAAGTTTGGAGGACGAAGTGCTTGAAATGGTACAACAAGGAAGAAAGGTGGCTGTTCCATGAAAGCAGTGATAAGAAATAGGGAAGTGGGCATCGAAGTAAAATCGTCGCTGCATAATAGTATTGTGATACCAACTCTGACGTATGGAAGCGAAGCTTGGACCTTGTTGGAAGGACACAAGTCAAGAGTGAGAGCAGTGGAAATGAGTTATTTGAGAGGAACATGTAGAGTTACATGGAGAGACAGACTGACAAATGAGGAAGTGAAAGAGCCCTCTGGTGTGGACGTGGATGTGATAGAAAGCGTTAGGAGAAATACACTGAGGTGCTTTGGCCATGTAGAAAGGATGAAAAGCGAGACTAGAGAGGAGAATGTATGTGAGTGAAGTGGGGAGGGGGGAGAGGAAGAGGGAAGCCGAGGATGAGATGAAGGGATGGAGTGGAGGTATCTGGGAGACGGGGGTGTGAACTGGGAGGAGGGCAGTGAAACGGTGGGAGACAGGGCGACATGAAGGCAATTTGTTTGTGGCCACCCCTTACGAGAATAAAGCGTCTGGCAATACATAGTCTCGACAGCTTTCCCAAATTAACTTGTGATTTCCAATAACTGTGTCCAAAAATAGTGTTTAATTAAATGATACTATTAGATCGTTCACACACACACACACACACACACACACACGAGCGCCTCTGTGTGCGTTTGGTGGAGTGCCAAGGGGTACACAGATTGTTTCCTGGCCAGAGAAGGGATGACTGGCTAGTGGTCAACTTCTCTCTCTCTCTCTCTCTCTCTCTCACTCACAGTAGTTTTTACGATTTTCTTCCTGTTCTATTCCCCCCTTTGTCAATCCTCAGTTTCCACTCCCTCAGTATTTTTATCATTTTCCTCCTGGTCTTTCCTATCCCCCGTTTGTCAATACTCTCTCTCTCGGCGCCACCTCCTCCATTGTTGTTTACCACTTGTCTCACTCCAAGGCTGCTCTCAACAAGTTAAACAAATTCAACCAGTTCTTTTACCATCACCTTTATAAATCATCCAGCGCTTAACATGATTCTGTTCTAGAGTAAGAAAATTTTTTTACATTTATTGGTCATTGTGGTGGTATTTCAGCCTTTAAAAAAATCAAATCGTTGCCAAAAATGTTAGCTGAAATGTTTGACGATACCAAGATAGCGTCAGTAATGTAAACAAAGACTATTCTCTCTCTCTCTCTCTCTCTCTCTCTCTCTCTCTCTCTCTCTCTCTCTCTCTCTCTCTCTCTCAGAAACGTACATATATTAATTCCTAACTCCATAAAGAAATTTATGAAAGAAGGAAGAGACAAAAAGGAATGGAAATGGGAGAAGCAAAGAGTGAATAAAAGGAAGGTGGGAAAAGAAAAAAAGGAGAATGTAACAGAAAATAACTTACAGGCAAAGGAGAGAAAAACAAGAATGACAATCGCCCACCACTTAGCATTCTTCTACACACACACACACACACACACACACACACACACTTTTATATCCCCTGGTCTTCCCTGAGCACACAGACTAACCACTACATCATCCCTGCTGGTCTTTCTTCCCTTAAGTAAAATATTATTGCTCTGTGATTGTATCGTAACTCGTTGGTGGTTTTTCCTTGCCTGAAAACCCAAACTGAATGTGGTAGGTAAATATCTTAGGTGTGTTATATTCTCCTCCTCCTCCACCTCGTCTTTTGCTTCCTCCTCCTGCGCCTCTTCTTTTTCTTTTTCCCCCTCCTCCTCCTCCTCCTCCTACTACTACTAATAGTTACTTATGCTTCAACTGTTTCTACTACTGCAACTGCTATATCATCATCATTACTGCCATCACCATAATCGCTACATACCATCACCACCACCATCGCTCCATACCACCATCATCATCGCTTCATACCAACATCATTACCACCACCACCACCATCATCATAATAAACTGTAATATGCAAAATTAATCGACAAGAATTAGTTGTTAAGGGAGAGTGCTAAACCGAGATCAAATCACGTAATCACACAGAAACGCTTGGCCAGGTGACGTAAACACAGGTAAATTGCAAACGCCTGAGTCACCTGCCTGAATATGTAAATGAGTTTGTCGGTAAATAAATAAGCACCTGTCAAACCAGTCATGTGTGTGTGTGCGTGTGTGTGTGAGAGAGAGAGAGAGAGAGAGAGAGAGAGAGAGAGAGAGAGAGACAGACAGACAGACAGAGACAGACAGACAGACAGAGAGAATATCACAGAGACAATCAAATTCCTTCAACAAATACTCAGTTCATTACAAATCATTCCTTTTGCGTATCCTTTAAACAAACGACTGATGGTAGCAAGAATCACACACACACACACACACACACACACACACACACACACACACACACACACACACACAGAAGCCGGTCATTGCCAAGGTGAAGGCCAGCAACTGTCCTTGGCTAAGTCCTATACATCACTGTCCTCTCTTTCTCCTTCCATCTCCCTCCCTCCTCTCTTCCATTTCCCTTTCCTCCCCCTCCACTAACTCCTCTCTACCTACCGCACTCAACTCCCCTCCTCTTCCTTCCTTCCTTCTCCTCCGACCTTCTTCCTCCCCTTTCTTCCCCTCCCCCTCCTCTTCCTTCCTTCCATCTCCTCCCACTTTCTTATTCTGATATGATGATGATGACGATGATGATAATGGTGGTGGGATGGGTGATAATAACGATAGTGATATCGATGCTGCTAATGACAAAAATGACAACAATAGTAAAAAAATAATAATAATAATGATCATGATGACAATGAATGACAGTAATGACGACGACAATTACGATGACTGTGGTGGTGGTGGTGATAATGAAGATAATATAACGATGAGGAGGAGGAGGAGGATGGTGACAATAATGATGACGACAATAACGACAATAATAATAATAAGGCTAACAATTCCCCCTTCCGCTCATTCTAACTTTTTCCCGCCAGGTTTTGCTGGTGTCGAGCAAGAAGGACCCGTGTGTGTGGTTGGTGCCGGGAGGAGGTTTGGAAGCGGGGGAGGAACCGATAGCAGCGGCCAAGAGGGAGGCGTGGGAGGAGGCAGGGATACAGGGATATATAGTCCGATACTTGGGACTGTTTGAGGTGAGATGGATAAATAAATAGATAGACTGATTGATGGGTGGATGGATGGAATGGACTGATAGAAAGGAGTGGAGAGAGGCAAGGAGACAGGGATGTATTGCACGATACCTGGGACTATATGAGAGAGAGAGAGAGAGAGAGAGAGAGAGAGAGAGAGAGAGAGAGAGAGAGAGAGAGGCGGCTTATAGAATATAAAAGTTTAACCAATTAGCCAAGTGTTCAGATTTACTCTCTCTCTCTCTCTCTCTCTCTCTCTCTCACACACACACACACACACACACACACACACACACACACACACAATTTTTCCAACTGCCGCATTCTGTACTGTAATGTGTTCCCTGCATCAAAGGATTTCCTTGCACTTCCGTCCCTACTCAGTAACGATCCCCTTCTCATGATACCCCACTGTCCCTCACATACATACCTACCGTATTCACCTCTCTCTCTCTCTCTCCTTCGTCATATACTCTTCATTATCTCTCGGCTTTGTTCTTTGTCTGTCACTCCCTACAACTACCCCATTCTGACGCCACAACACACCACCTGTCCTCATATACTTGTGTTTCCAATCCACTTTGTTTTCTTTACTTCTACCAAAAACTTTACTTCACATATACATACATACTGTACAGTCAGCCTCTTGCTCTAAAATCACGCCATATGGACGAAACACCTCAAGTTACAATATCTCTTTCTATATTTTCCACTGCAGTTTTAAGGTAGTTAAACAGAACCAGTGATTCACGAATCCATCAATGTATATGTACAAATGCTTAATAAAAAAAAAATAATAATAATAATAATCTATGTTTATTGCCAGACACCTCACTCCTGTAAGAGGTGGTCACAAACAAATCGCCTCATGTCTCCCTCTCCCCTGCTACTTCACTGCCCTCCCCCTAGCTCACACCCATCTCTCTCATATACCTCTCCACTCCATCCCTCCATCTCATCCTTGGCCTCCCTCTCCCTCTCCCCCCTTCAACCTCACTCACACACTCTCCTCATTAGTCTCTCACTCTCTATCCTCTCCACATGGTCAAACCACCTCAGTGTATTTCTCTTCATGCTTTCTATCACATCCACATCCACGCCACAATGTTGCTTCACTTCCTAATTCATCAGTCTGTCCATCCATGTAACTCCACATGCTCCTTTCAAATATTTCATATCTGCTGTTCTCACTCTTGACTTGTGTTCTTCCAACAAGGTCCAAGCTTCACTTCCAAATATCAGAGTTGGTATCACAATAATACCATGCAGCAATTTTTTTACTTTGATGCTCACTTCCCTATTTCTTATCAATGCTTTCAACAAACCAGTATCCTGTCTTCCTTGTTGCACCCTTTCAAGCACTTCGTCCTCCAAACTTCCATCCTTTCTCATCACACTATCCAAGTACTTAAATGCACTCACATTTTCCATTTCCTCATCATCCAGCCTCACAGTACATTCAGTTACTTCATTTCTTTCGAAGACCATCATTTGCTCTTCCGTACATTCACCTTTAGATTCCATTTCTTACACACTCTCCCAAACTCATTCACTAAGCCTTGCAGCTCCCCTTCATCTTCACATAACAATACAGTATCATCTGGAAACTACAGTACAGGAAATTTCCAAACGCTGCCTTCTCTCATTTGGGCCGCTCCAACATCCACTGTCCTACACTGTACCTCATTTATAACCCATCCATATACAGACTGAACAGCCATGGAGACATGACACATCCCTGTTTCAATCCTAAATTCAGATAGAAAGCCACTCAGCTCACTTTGAACCCTCATACATACTCTTCATGGCATTCAACAACTTCCCATTTCCTCCATATACTCTTAATATTTTCCACACTCCTTGTCTATCCACTCTGTCATATGCTTTCTTCAAATCCATGAAGGCTGCATACAATTTCTTTCTCTTCTCTGGAAACTTTTCCGTTAAAGACCTAAAGATGAATATCTGATCTACACAATATCTTCCCTTCCTAAAACCTTCCCTTCCTAAAACCTTCCTGCTCTTCACCAACTAATTCCTCTGTTATTTCCCTAACTCTGTCAATAAGTATCCTACCATATACTTTTCCTATTACACTAAGAAGACAAATGCCCCTATGAGTACCACACAAACTTCTTTTTCCCCTTTTCCTTTGTACAGGGGAATAATTATGCCTGACTTCCAATCCTCTGGGACTCTACCTTCCTCCCAGGCCAATCTGCACATCATCCATATACATTCTATTACTATCTCTCCCCCATGCTTCAGCATTTCACCACACACTCCATCAATACCTGGAGCTTTCCCAATTTTCACTTTCTTCATTGCTTCCACTACTTCCAACCTACTGATCTCTTCCTCCCTTCTCACCTCCCTCCTTCTCTGAGCCATTTCCCAGACACTTATACAGTATGCACATTACTTTCATTCGCTATGTTTAACAGTTCCTTAAAAGTGTTCTCTCCATCTGCTCACTTTTCCTCCCTTCTCCACTATCAATCTACCATTTTTATCTTTCACTCCCCTACTAACATCTTTATCACCCTGTCTAACTCTCTGCAGCTCCTTCCAGAACATTTTCTTACATATCCTCCACTTTACACTCAAATTCCATCCAAATTCCTCATCCACTCTCTTCTTACTTTCTCTTATTAATCTTTTCAACTCTCTTACTCTCTACATATAACTCTCTCTTCCATCTCATAATTTCCTCCATGCCTCTGCTTCCCATCCACTCACTATATGCTTTCTTCTTTTGCACCACAGCTTGTCTCACCTCTTCATTCCACCATGCAATTCCCTGCACCCCCTTATGTCTTCTCTTCATCCCACTCACCACCTCACATGCTGCTCAGATTTCTTCTGTGAATATCTTGCACATACCTTCCACTCCCCCATCTGCTTCAAATCATATTTACCCAGTCACTCCTCTACTTCTCTCTTTTTTTCAACCTCTTGCAGCCTTCCTACCCTTGTTGTAAGGACTACTTCCTCCTGTCCTTCCCTCCTTCTATTCCTCCATTGCACTTGAACCTTGACTTTCACCACCATCAAGTGGTGGTCTGAAAGTCCACTCTTCCAATCTCTGTATGCTCTTGCATCCATTGCATACCTTCTCATTCTCTCGTCCACATACACATAATAAATCATTGCCTTCTGTTCATGCAATTCACCACTCACACTTCTCATCACTCACCACATATACCTGTGGATCATTTGGTGCCTAAAGGGGGTAATGGCTATGATCAACCTCCTCCCTGCGCAACTGTCCACCAGAGCACTGCCATTCTCATTCACTTTTGCAGGCACACCCACTCACCAACTACTCTATCCACCTTCCCATTCCCTACTTTTCCATTCATATCCCCAATCAAAAACACTCTCATTCCTCTCAGACTTTTTCGTGCATGCTTCCACAATTGCCAAGTGTTCTTCTTTCACTCTACTTGCACGATCTTGTGTTGGTGCATACACGCACACAATTGACCATGTTTGTAATCCTACTTTCAATCTTACCCACACAATCCTTGAACCAAGTGATCTATACTCTCTTACATCTCTTTCCATCTCTTGCACACATCAGTACTTGCACCCTTTTCTGCCCTCTCATTCTCACCTACTCCTGCACATATACCCCATCCATACTACCATTCTCTCATACTCTCGCCATGCCATTTAGTCTCAGTTAATCCACATACATCCACTTTTGCACCTTCAAGCACCTGGACAATCTCCCTCTCCCTCTTTCACCTTATCATTTGCACCCCCTACATTCCATAATAATAATAATAATTATAATAATAATAATAATAATAATAAAAATGGTAATAATAATAATAGTACAGGCATACCCCAATTTAACTATTAAAACCCCATCGTTAGGCAGGGTATATCAGGGTATTTTTAACATGTATATATTCAACATGGACCATTTACCAATCTAAATGGCCTAACAACTGTCAAGGAAGCTAACCTATGCCTAACACCTGTAAATAACTCACTGAAACCAACAAATAAAATCTGAATATCGCCAAATATAAGCCTGGAAAAAAAATCAAGCTTAGTAAACTATACTCCAAAATGACAATGCCCCACCTATGGCTAAAACACATTAATCTAAGTCTAAAAATAGTGAAGCTTGGACATTGTTGGAAGGACACAAGTCAAGAGTGAGAGCAGTGGAAATGAGTTATTTAAGAGGAGCCTGTGGAGTCACGTGGAGAGACAGGCTGACGAATGAGGATATAAAGGAGCGTTGTGGTGTGGATGTGGATGTGATAGGAAGCGTTATGAGGAACACACTGAGGTGGTTTGGCCATGTGGAGAGGATGGAGGGTGAAAGACTGACGAAGAGAGTGTATATGAGTGAGGTGGAGGGGGGAAGAGGGAGGGGGAGGCCGAGGATGAGATGGAGGGATGGGGTGGAGAGGTATATGAGAGAGGGGGGTGTGAGTTGGGAGCAGGGCAGTGAAATGGCGGGGGACAGGGCGACTTGGAGGCGATTTGTTTGTGGCCACCCCAAACGGGATTGAGGCATCTGGCAATAGATAGATAGATAGAAATCAACCTAAACACAGAATTTTAGTCTAAAATATCATCAAAATCGGTAAAAAAATAAAAATAAAAACCCATCGTTAAACCAGGGTTTGGCCATTGTTAGGTGGGGTATGGTGCAATTTCTACCCCCATCATTAAGCCGGGGTATCACATCTAGGGGTATCGTATATCAATGTATTACTTGTCTTGTTCTACACCGCCATTATGTTATTAAGATGGGTGAGTAATGCCCACATAATGAAACTACATTATTTTAATGAGAGGATATTTGATTATGTATAAAAGAGTTTCAGGAGTACTGCTGCTACACTATAGGAGTCAAACCTCCAATATCCTAAACTTTATAAATTAATATTAATCTGTATGCCTTTCCATGTCATGCTCAGAACTTTTGATCTTGTAGGCTGTACAGTACTGTACTGCGTAGTATCTAGCACTTTTTTATTATGGATGTCTTCTGCAAACAGTCATGTCATCACTCGGGCCTGAAGAAGCACCGGACAGCTGTGTACATCTTCGTGGTCACTGAGGAGCACACTGACTACCCAGAGGCAACACTTGGTGAGGCTCAGGCTGATGCATACAACACCATTTTATGGCTGGAGTCCACTAACTGCCCTTACCCAGTTTTTTTGTAACCTTTTTCCTGCTCTGGAGGAACTTAGGTACAAGTATTTTGTTCAGGCTAACACTGGAGATTATCTTAAAGGTAAGGAAAATCCTAGCAGTCAGGGGTTGAATCTATTTCAGTTTCTCAAACAGCCCTTTAGCTGCTATGAATGCTTTTACAGGGGCATTGCTAGGATTTCTAAAGTGGCGTGGCCCAAGGAGAACGCTTTAAGGAGGTCCGCAAGTATTCTTCAGGATATTTTGGATGGCCAGGCATATATCAGTGCGACTCTCACTACCATTCTAGTTCAGGTAATTTGGGATGGCCAGGCTATATATCAGTGCAACTCTCACTACCATTCTGGTTGTGTCATTGCACAATTAGGCATTCAATTCAGCCTAATACCTTACAATATTCTTGATGTGAGAAAAATATTTGCAGCCAGAAGGTTTATAATATGGTATTTATCCATATATCTTGTGTTCTTTCACTAATCTTCATACCCAGACTCACACTCTGTATTCATTGCAGAGCCATATCTGTGACCCAAGTGACCAGTTACAATAAACTTAATTATTTGGCATAATTCAGCCATGCACTACACTGGATATTGCAAAACAGTGGATATTGCATAGTACCCCCCATCAGCCCAATATTCGACATCGAGCCAGATATTGCATTATTATTTGTCTTAAACCTCTATTTTAAAAACCTTCCCATGAGTAAAAGATGGAACTTTATAAAATACAATAACGATAAAATACTGTAACACATTAATTCAGGGCCGGCTGACTACCGTTTATGAGCCAGTTGATGCACCTCAATGCTGGATATTGCACAGAACCGCCAGTTACGTCTCATTTTGGCACTGGATATTGCTTTAATAGAGCTGAGCCAGCAGCGCCAGGTATTGCACTGGGCCAGATATTTAGACGACAGATAACTGAGAGTTCACTGTATAGCCTACACAAAACAGTGATGGTGATGACAGCAGTAATGGTGATAGTGGTGATGATATACTGTACTGTAATGATGATGATGTGTGTGTGTGTGTGTGTGTGTGTGTGTGTGTGTGTGTGTGTGTGTGTGTGTGTGTGTGTGTGTGTGTGTGTGTGTGTGTGTGTGTGTGTGTGTGTGTGTGTGTGTGTGTGTGTGTGTGTGTGTGTGTGTGTGTGTGTGTGTATGTGTATGTGTGTGTGTGTGTGTGTGTGTGTGTGTGTGTGTGTGTGTGTCTCAGGACAATAAAGTGTATGTACCAACTAATAAAGTGTGCGTTTCTTTCAGGTCGCCGCCGGCAGTGGTTCACTCTGGAGGAAGCCCTTCTACATCTCGCTAGAAATCGCCCTCTCCAGAGTGCCTACCTGCAACTGTTTATGATGTCCAAACTCAAGGTGGTGGCTGCATCATAGGGCACTGGGGGTGCGGTGGGGGCATATCTCCCTCCCTCCCTCCCTCACTCTCACACACACACACACACACACACACACACACACACACACACACACAAAATTTTTGCAATATGACTTTCCACAGTACAGTATTCATAAATGTGGACACACACACACACACACACACACACACACACACACACACACACACACACACACACACACACACACACAGTATGTCGATAGGGAAACCTTATGGTGCTTAACATGCGAGAAACGAAATTTATTTTTATATT
Organism: Coenobita brevimanus; assembly: GCF_032717465.1. Classification (NCBI taxonomy): domain Eukaryota; kingdom Metazoa; phylum Arthropoda; class Malacostraca; order Decapoda; family Coenobitidae; genus Coenobita; species Coenobita brevimanus. Next base: position 30,234,916 of record NC_137039.1, on the reverse strand, counting down.
TCATATAGAATACAAAGAAGCAGGTGCATCATGTTGTGAAGCCATTGCATATGTTTTTAATACTGATGTTAGTTACAGTTTTAGTGAGAGAAGGCTTCATTTTGTTAATAATGGGATATGAACTTAACTCATTTGAAATTAGTGTTTACAAAATGTCGTAAGTATGACATGATGCTGCTCACACTTTGTACTAAAAAGATACTCTTTTTTTTTTTTATAAGCTTTTGTCTCTCCTCTACTTGAATACAGCAAGTAGTGATGATAAGAGTATTTTCACGTATGTGCAACTACAGTATTACAAGATGTATTCAACCATGTCATCTTTATGGGTTGGTCAGATTGATTAGCTGATAGGTTGACAATGAGCACAGCATGGGTAGTGAGTCTGGAGTGGGATTCTCAGACACATTTACAATCAATACCCTGTCGTAACTTAGATTTGTTTGCAGGAGGAACTAGAGGTACTGGAAGACTCCGTGCTCTCTTTGCCTTGTTCATCCTGGCTAAATGAATCACGGTTACAAGAGGAAGTCAGTCATAATTACGTTAGAGAATCCCATTCCTTGATCTCACTTGCACTCTAGGGTCACATGCCTAATCCCAGAGCTCATACAAGAGTACTGCCTCAAAGCTCCTGTATCACCACCCCCTTCTTTGAATCGAAACTGCCATCTCTTATGTGCAGTCCTGACCCATAGCTTCTGTTCACCCTCTACCTCTATCATCATCATCATCATCATCATCCGGATCTCCTTTCCCACTGAAGGAGAACCATTTGCTTGTAGTTCGATATTTTTTCTTTCTTTTTTTTGAGGCAGCACAAGTAAGAGTCATTGAAAACTGTTTATCATGTAGTCTATACTCTGTTCACTGTAATTTGGTGTAAAACTGCCACCTCTCAATTATGAATGCCAAGATATGCAAAAAGAGTAACACTGAATAACGTGCTAGTCACAGTGTTACGAACAGATTGCAGGACTATAGTACTATCTTATTTTGCCTCTGAGCTAGATTAAACAAGTTGCAGAAGGATGAAAATCTCCATCTGATGAAAATATATCAACTGTAGTAAAGATTCAAACTACCCTTTAACACTTGACAACAGACTTTTGTTCAGTTTGAAAACTTGGCCCTGACTCCTCTCCAACCACTGGTACAATTAGACTTTTAGAGGGTGGGCAGGAACTATAGTTCACAAGTGTACTCTTCTACTGTATCCCTCCATCTTGCTCTTGGTCTTCCTCTCCTCACACACTCACTGACTATCATTCCTAAGGTGTCCCCACCACAGCCCCAACCACCATGTGTAATTACGTTATTTTTATATACTGCCATGCTGTGTACAGTGAATATGCTTGTTATAGTCCAGCTGTGAGATACTTATTAGATTTTACCTGGACTGTTGATGAACTTTTCTCATCACAAACGACTATTGAACACGGTGATATATTTTACAAGTTTGTTCTTGCTGACTCCTGACAATATTAAGCTTAGGATAGACATTTCAAGCTGAAAGGGTTGGATATAGCCTTAATAAACCCTCTCAGTACAAAAGGCCTTTCTTGAGCTCAATAAAATCAACTGGGACCAGCAAGAGTTAACTAAACAGGAAATCATTCGGATTTAAGTGGTTGAAGCTTTCCTGATATTCAAGAGAGCATAAGGTTACGAAGGATCAATGTTCCTAATCTCTACACAAGTTTTGTTCATCCTTGCCCCTCTAACCACAGGCTTCAGAACCTGTTGATAATTTGCTCATGTCACCAGTGATGATGGGTTTTTATTAAGTTTCAACTTACAGTCAGGTATACATTTTTTTTTTTTAATACCGTATTTGTGTGTGTGTGTGTGTGTGTTTTTACATGATCTGACCAAATTAAGGGGGCCCTCCCTGTGACTTTTATCACAAATGCTTTTTTAGCACTAGGTAAATAAAGATGAGGGGAGGAGATTTATGAAGTATTTAAAAAATATACTGCAATGTAAAAGCCACAGAAAAGACCCTCCCCAGTTCAGGCCACACACACACACACACACACACACACACACACACACACACACACACACACACACACACACACACACACACACACACACACACATTAAATATCATACCTGATTGTGAGCTGAAACCTAATATTTACCAATGATGATGATAATGATGGCCGGAGTGTTGTGTGGACTATCTAGGGCATACGAGAGCCAGAGATTGTTCCGCTACCACTCAGTGCACTAGTACAGAAGATTTAGAGTATTTTTACATAACTGTTTGTATCTAGATGAAGGCATTCACATGAAGAGTATAAAACCTTTCATCTAATCTTTTATGGTGACAGTAAAGAGTACTTTTTATAGTCTTTGTTTTATTTTCCCATATTCGAGAGATCATGCTATGAATCTGTAGCCATCAGATCGTATGAGGTGTTTTCTGCATAAGGTTTTGTTTACTAACCCATGAAGATCGGGAATCATTTATCAAGCACTTGCCATGAGATGCAGCTAAATGTATTGGCCATTTCTGCATATACAGCATACACCAAAATAGCAACTGCACTGTATGAGCTATGATGCTGCTTGCATTATAATTGCTGGGTAGTGGGACTTTCCCATCCCTATGCCAATACAAAGCACTGGGGGTTTTAGACACCCCACTCCTGCCCAGTTTTGTCACCTTTTATGACTTGTAGGGAATATGTAGGAGCAGTTGCACCTTGTATATTTTAGAAAACTTGAGCCTGTCTACACTGTAACTGTAGGAGTTGGTATGCCTGACTGTGCATACTTGATGGCCTTAGTACAAATGAGAGCTGTTTGCATTGTCACTTACATTGTGGTCATTAGCTCACACACTGATGGACTTCTTGTTTACCAAGCTGACTTGTTCTCAGTAGGGCAATGACTTGTCCCCCAATTTTATCTCTATTATTCTCAAGGACAGTGCTCATGCTGACAGACAGATATGACTCACGATATGCAGAAATGCTGATTATCAACTCCCCAGATTAAACATTCCCATGGCCATTGAATGAAGATTGCATCAGTCCTGTCCCTGAAGACAGGGGAGAGATAACTACCCACAAATTATTCGGGTTGTAGAGACTGAAAAGGATAAAGACATTGATGATATGTCTCCCCTCCCATTTTGTGGAACTTTCCAAAACAAAAATTATGGACCCATTCTTATGTGACTGTATGATGTTTATGTCTAAGAGATACCATCCAGATGTAATGTCATCCATGGGTGACAGAGTGACAAGCTAACTGATTTCCTGTAACCCAGGAAACTATTTATGGTGTTGGGTGATAGCCATAGTATATAACAAAACACCAGGTATGAGTATGGTATGGCATTCAGCACGTAAGGATCTGTATTTGGGGGATGACTGAGTTTAGTATTTCTCATAATACACTTCAGGGAAGTGATGATCACTTTTCATCTCATGTAATGACTGAGTAATGTAGTCCTAGGTTCCTCGACTCCTAATGGATCAATAAAGGACTGAATGATTCATAAACAGGCAGTTCAGGCTCCCATTGCATAGAAATTAACTTAATTTCATATACACAAATAACTGTAATGCACTTCCTTCATGAAATAAGTGATGCAAAAAACATGCTTGTTGGCGCTGCACTTACACAACCACTGCAAAATCAACCTTCTCAATCTTTACTCCATGCACCACTCAGAACATCTTGCCTCCGTTTTCAACCAGGCAGCATTTGAGCTTCCCTGATTACATCAACTGTCCTTCAAATTCCTGGTTCTTACTCAGTCCATGACTCCTGATCCCTAACATAATTAATTTTCCACCTTATGCAACTTTCTATTATTAAGCCATGAAGAAATTGTCAAAAATGTTCTTTCTACATAGGTCAAAGTGCCCTCATGGCTGTTATTATTGTGGCTCCAAAGCTCATCTGAATTTGAGCCCCATAAACTGTAGGCTAAATTTGCCTTTTTCATGTAGTCCACCATCCTCCTTTCAGAGGGCAGGAAGAGGTTTGAAAGATGTTTGTTTAACTGGGTGGCAGTCACCCAGCTACTGCATATCAATGCCTTCACAGGAAGATGTCCCATTCCATTATCAGCCCTTATGGCAGTCAACATATACAGTATTGATCACTCACTATTCTCCTCATACAGGTGAAAAGTCTTTATGGCAGTCAGTAGATACAGCAGGGATCACTCACTATTCTCATACAGGTGAACACGAGGAGTCACAGCTAAGCCAGAATAGGGTGAGGAGGGACAGGAAAAAACAATCTCTGATCCAAGCCTAATTACTTCTTGAGGTAGCTCATCATAAGTTGCACTAGTTGTGAAGGCAGTGGATGGAGTAGGAGTAAGGGCATAACTTCCCATGCAAAACTGGCTTTGGAAAATATTATGAAGGTTGAGGTACAAGCCTATACCCTAAGTAATACTGGCACTGGAACAAGCAGCAATAAGGGGTTTTAAGCCTATATCAAGAAATAGAGAATTTGTAGGGAGGAGATCTGTTCGTCTTGAGGAACACTGAGTGTCTCTTCATTCATGGATGGCTTATCAGTTTTTTTCATCCCTTGAAGTTTTTCCAAGTGACCTGTTCCTCTGGCTGGCCTAGTATTTTTAGTATTTCCGTAATGACACAACCACATGGTGATAAATGTCACCATGCTCATGCATTACACATTTGGCTCAACCAAGTTAAGTCTGACAGTGTACCCTCTAGGTGTTTACAAGTGAGAAGTCCCAAAAGTCATTGGCACAGTTGAAAGTGTTGATCAAATGTCCTTAATCACAAGTGTTCATAATTATCCAGTCTAATAATGCCTCTCCCTCCTACTCCATCATAATTATCACACAAATGATGAAAGTATGACTACTGTTCTCATTGTGGTGGCAATTCATCACTTCACCCAACAGCCTACCCTAATAAGCTTTTGGTGGTGGTTGGTATCTTATCACATCCTGTCAACAACAACAACAACAAAAAAAAGCCTAATTCCTCCTAGCTGTCACTACAACAGATATTAGGAATCATCTAGAACTTCTCCCAAAAATGTTAGCCTGTGATGGTTCCTGCCACATGTGCCATATTGTGTGTTGATAAGTATGGTGCAACTTAATATTCTTGGTGTTTCCTTTTCTCGTGATCTGTTTTAGAAAGATCACATTATTTCTCTTTCAAAAATCTGGTCCACAGAAGTTGTGTGTGCTGAATTGACTCCATTCCTTCTTTAACTCCATTGGTGACTTTGTATGGGGGACCTTCTTCACCTCTGTATGAAGTACAACTCTTATGTGTGGAGACTCATCACATACTACACAGCACTTAGAAGCAGGATGATTTTTTTTTTTTACACTGCCTCTCCTCTCACTGGCTCCCTTCAGCTCTTGCTCTATGCTAGAATGATGCATGTTCCTTCCATCTCTGCTATTCTGGTCACTCTTCTTGCATTCTTCCTCCTTTTTAAATGATTTGGACTATGATATCCTTGTCACTGGTCCTCCAAGGCTTCAAGTGATAATGTGGCATTTGCTTTTACTGCTGATACCATAAGTAGGCAAAATAATACTGTACAAACAGTTAGTTAGAATTTTATTTAGAGCTCAGTCCAGACTGACAAAATAATCTCCGTTGTTGCTTATATCATCATCTACAACTCATAATAAATAAACCACTAAAGCCCAACTAATCATCTTAATAACAATAAAGCTTCATCTCTTTGCAATGGCAGACGTTTATTTGCATAGATGAAATTGTGAAACGAATCACATTACACCGCATTCTGTACAGGTGATACTGGGAACTTTCTTCTTTTTCATAGGGCACTTTATCAGTTGTAAGAGCCTCACATATGGTAGTTTTCACACACAAAACCCACCCGATGTGTAAAACTGTAGTTCACGTAAAATTATATACATCATCCTAACATTCACTTCACCATTATTCGAAAAAGTGGTTCGGATTCGGTAATGGGAAAAGGAAAACACAACAGAAGGAGAAACTATCAAAGAGATTTCACAGCAAAATGGGAAACATATCCATTCAAAGATCAGGTGAAGGAGAAGACATGAGCTGGAGAAGGAAAAAACGAATGCCGGAAAAGTATAAAAATTAATGGAGCCCCCAGTATAATGGGTCATACATCCACTCATTCATCATCATTCAAATCATCAAATCTCTTGGCTCCCTCCCTCCCACAGACAAAGCCATTCACACACAACCATCCTCTCATAGTTACCAAAAATACTATGTTATTTTGGCAATGGTTCACACACATACAAACATCACTGAATGGAATGAACACTTAAGGTCAGTAATCATTACATATACAGTAAAATACTTCTCTTCTCTTTCTTGCTTTGTACTACACTTCATTGTAAAGTACCGTATATAACAAACGCTATCACTCTAGCCCAGTTTCCCTTTCTTTTACAGGAAAGCATACAATCCAGGTAAGGGAAAGGAAAAGTACAAAAATTGAAAAAATAAAATTAATAATAGCAATAATAATAAAGAAATACATCCAGCTCTCATAAAAATGATTTAACACAACTTTACGACGGGCAAAAATAATGGTATAACTTATATGATTCAGAGATTATCAAAACTGGCAATATTCTTACTACATGTACACTCAGTATATGAACAGAATGCATCATATTTTCCAATACTTCCTTCTACAAAACAATAATGTACTTACTTTAATAATCCGCTCAAACATTACAATAATCTATTTCAGTATTAATACTTAACTGTTAAAATACTGAATATACACAGTTCTGATTACTTGTCTGAAGGTTAACTAATTTCTTAAAAGCAACATTCATCTTTCGATATACCCTGGGATTTTGAAGTAAGAGTAAAAATATGGTTAATGTAATGACGGTATTTCTGAACATGTGGTGGACGGTATTTCTGAACATGTGGCAGATATCACTTAGGTAACAACAGCAGTTCTTTTAGTCAGTATCTGTACTTTTAATCTTCACACGGTTTGAGAGCAAAGCGATTTTTTTGGCAAGTGGCAGTGTACCTTCCCTAACCCAAAATACACTTGGCATTTTCTGCCCACATCCGATCCATCCTCAATACATGGTCCTACCCACCCTCTCTCACACTAATCATTAGTGTGCTGCATTGCCAGATATAAGAACGCAGAGTGAGTATGCATCCACATCATATCTTTAATTTCTTAAATCCATACAATGGTAATATTCGTATGCAACTGATACACAGGAAACCTCCAAAGAGAAAATCAGTTCCAAAGTGTACAACATAATACAATGAAAACCATGAGAATGTTAAACGTGACAATCAAATATCAAAATCTAAATCCAAAACAATATATGCTAGTTCCCGAGAATCAAATCCTAGGAACATTGACGTGTATCTGAAAATCCAATTATCGAAAATTCTACCTGATGTGGCTCAAGTTTGTTATTAAAATACAATATTTAAAGTACTAGTGCCAAAGCGTATCTGAAAATTCAGTTATCGAAAATGCTTTCCGATGTGGCTTAAATTTGTTACAATAATACTATAATGAAATTACTGTTCTCGTATTATACAAATAAGATATACCTTAGCAATAATTTCCACATGTTATGTTCACTTAAGATATATAGAGAGTAGTTTACACCTAAGGCACAAGATCATTTGAGGTACAGGTTGCATATCACAGCTTCACTCACTGTACAGTCTACTACAATAAACATTACCTTGGGTATGGCTAAACTTTGAAAATAATTATCCTCCTCCTAATCCTTTTCCCCCACATACTGCATATACTGTAACTATTAACCCATTACTGCCTCTAGCTATACAGTACACTCTCGTTATACACTACAATGGCTTGGCATATTATCATTTGAGTATAAGTTCAATAAATGAATTTAGAACATTTTGTCGCTTTACAGTCAACCCCGCTTTTTGCGGGTTCGCCATCAGCACGTTCACATGTTCGTGGATTTTTCTGGGAAATTGTTTCAAGATATGTCTAGCTTTTCCCACAGCATCAGCTGTTCCTGCTGGTTCATAAGTGATTTTTTTGCGTGTTTTCTGTGAGAAATACAGTCCATTCACTTAATATGCGAGAATTGGGGCAGCAGAAGACCTCGCTCCCTAGAAATTTCATGCTTTACAAATAACATGCCTTATGGGGAAACTTTTAACTGGTGAGGTGGCCGTCTCAAATGTCATTTTGCCTATGTGTTATCGGACATTAAACACATGTATACGGAAGTATAACTCGCACAATAGCACCTTACCTTAAAATTTATTGAGGGGGGGAGGGGGAGGAAGTGTGGTTTTGTGTAAACAAGGAGACTGTATACACCGTGTGAGATAGGCTCAGCCGCAAGAAGTTGCAGACGCCCGCTACATCTCACGGCGCTCTAATGTCGTGACCTGCATCACTTCCTCGTGCGCTCTACAAGTGTAAGTCATGCACTGTGGCAAGACACTGGATTCGGTTCATTTTGCCACCCTAAATTCACATTTTTCAAAACCAACCCGTGCACAATTGATTATTTAATATTTTGACCCCCCCACCCCCCCAACGCACTCTTGGCATTTTGCGTCATACAAGCTCAAGTATTAAGCAAATGACTGTACTGTCCTATATAGTTATCCTGTATAGGTATGTGCTGTTCAGCACACGGCAAACTCTTATTATCATCATCACGTGGTGAGTACAGTACACTGCACCCAGAAAGGCTTGTGTATCATCCTGTACTGCCCTTTTTAGAAGTATTAATGTGCCATAGAAATGCACTTACAGGTCTCATAGTGGGTCTGTAGGTAATGAGAATAGTAGAAACAGAGAAACCAGCAATTTTTGTGGAAGGTACGGATTATTCGTGGGTTTCACTTATTCATGGGGGGGGGTCTAGTACATAACCTTACAAATAGTAGGGGTCGACTGTACTTTTGTTTTCGCGTATACAATCACTGTGATGCCCGACTTCTCATGATACGACTGTTTACCTCACTGATATTATTATTATTACACTAAACAAGCTATATGATCAATCATTATTTTATGGTACTCCTCAGTATGATGATATACCGTATTATTCTTATTACGACCAGATGATTATGTTCAGCACTGTATATGAAGAGCCCTCAAACTACAAACATTCAGAACATTTCACGTTTTCAGGCACGCACTTCTACTACAGTACTTGCACTTATCGGGAAGCAAACATCCATGACAATGTGCTTTATATACTATTTTATCATTAGCTTCTTCACTCAAAATCTTAAATAGGAGTAAGCCAAATACAGCAATAGCTAAAGGTACTGATATCATAAATCTAAACTTTGTGATACTAAATACGAACAAAACTTGAGAGAGAGAGAGAGAATGTTCACAGTAGAAGACTGGGTGAAGTAGTATTCAGAAACAAGGAAAAGTATGACAGAGGAAGAAGACAAGAGTATATATATATATATATATATATATATATATATATATATGTTCTCCCTACGTGTCAAGTGGGGTTGGTGGAGGATTAGTGCCCCTCCCTGTAAAACAATTAACTCTAAGCCCTTGGCCACCCCGTTTGGGATACATGGCATCTGGCAATGAATGAATGAAAAATATATATATATGAATTTATAGTGTTATAGTTTCTGGAATGTTACTGAATAAATCTATCTATCTATCTATCTATTGCCGAATATTCACTTAAAACACAGCATTCTACATACAGATAAAAGCAATACAATAAATATCAAGATCTCCAAATACTATATGGATTCAGGAAAGTATGCTTCACAAAACACAAAATATCTAAAAAAAAATCACAACTATGTATATCTTAACATCAATCTATTACATACACCAAAAAAAAAAAAAAAAAACTGCAGTGTCTTACCTTTCTCTGTATCACATGTTTGGCCACAACTTTATCAAAATATTTACTGAATCTACAAATAAATTCCCCATACTTATATATCAAATTTCACATGCCCTATCCCAGATTTCATCCATGGAGATTAAAAAAAAAAAAAAAAATCAAAGGCAGCCATGGTTCAGTAGATTAGAGCACTCTGACCAAAGGGTTGATGGTTTGAGTCCACCCATGGTCATTGGCAGACATCAGGAAGGGCATCCTGTCATAAAGTGCTACATGCTCTAAAACCTAAGTCCTCTACCCAGGGGCAACGCCTTAGCCCTTATCAACAAAAGGACATACGATGTATAAAAAAATAAAAAAATAAAATAAAAAATCATAATCATTTCAAATAATACTCCAAAAGATAATAATGTTTCATAAAGTATAACTGACTCATCCAAACCATTATGAGAAAGAACAAAACCCTTAATGTGAAGCTTGTAACACTCATAAATATTTCTTTTAAAAATTACGCATTAACTACTGGTACCTATGAAGAAGGCAATCCTAATCATCATTACCATAATCAAATGTTCAAAAATAACATTACCATAGCACTGTACAACTACTATCACCACTACTACTGCTGCAATTACTACTACTGGTATCACTATTCATCACATGAGTACCACAGAACAAAATCTTAACTCTTCAAGGCATAATATTAATGCTGAATACCCATTATCCAACATATTTAATAACGTACTAATAACCATCATCAAAATTACAGAATATACACTGCCTTTCTTTACATCTACATAATCACAACTGCTAACAAGCCATACAAAACTTTCACACAGTAAATACATTTCAAAGTACAAAAACCATCTACTATATTACTCGGCGAACACTACACTTCTTTTCACCTACGTTGCCAAAACTACTACCATACCACCCCTACCTTCCCCATAAATACCTTTCACATGTCCAACTATGCCTCTATCTACAAACTGCACTAGCTCATCTTCACACAAGCAGGGTCACATTGCAACAGAGGGTCACCTGCAAGCATCGGCAATGGGGTTAGTTACAAGTACAGGTGATCTGCATCTTTATAAAAATATTCAGCATAGCTATGACTGTATGACCACAAAAATCACTCAATATAAGGCACTACAATATCAACAATATGGAAGAAGATGGAGAAATGGGGAAATATTAAACACCTATCAGATGTGTACTCCTAAAAAATATTCTGGTCAGTAAAAAACAATGTTATCCTCACTGGTACAACACCCTTTCTACTCTAACTTGGCCTAAAATTGCCTTCTATCCATCATCATTGCTGAGCTGGAACAGTAGATCAACATTAGAATATGGTGCTAATCACAAAGAAGTGCTATGGAATGGATGCAGAAGCACAGTATTGTCTAACTCTGCTACTGGGCTATGTGAAATAAGCTGCAAAAGGACAGATATCTGGGCCAAGTTAAGGTACAAGGATTATAGTAATACTAGGTTAACTGAATCATGGTTTTTGAGGTAACAATATGCATGGAAGAAAGCAGAGCACTCATGAAACAAATATTTATATGAAATTTGATCTCACTCTACATATATGGACATCAAACAGAAAAATCTCCACTCCATAAGTTAGCTTAAAAAAATATTTTTAAGTTAATTTAGTACTCTACAAATCATATGCATTAATACTTCTAATTCTGTTATTTTCTTTCTAGGACCTCATGTCTTACACTAAACTGACTCAAATTACCAACCACTCTATCTTCACTCTTCAAGAAGTATCTGGAAACCACAATGATTCTACTCACAAGAACAGGAAAATTTAGTACTTAATTTATAAGTTACCAATGTCTAACAATTCATGTTAATTTATATAAAGCGATGTCTCTGCACCATATTATCACACACTGCAAATGAAAATACCTGAAACTTTACACAGTATTACACAAAATATAGTCTCATACTATCACAGAACTATTTACACATTAACACCTTAGAAATACACATTAATAGAGCTGTAAAATATATACTCTGTTCACCCCTTCAGCTTGAAAATATCCTCTTTACTCTAATTTAGCTACATCCTGTTAATTTACTTCAGCTTAGAATAGGATTTTTGAACTGGAGGGGTTAAATACAGCATTCATTAACCTCTTCATCACACAAGGGGGTTAGATACAACCTTCCTTATCCCCTTTCACCATACAATGAGGTTAGATAAAGACTTCCGTAACCCCTTCACTATACAAGGTTTCCCCTAAGCCCAGCAAAATCATCAGGAGGTAACATGACTAAAATAAAAATGATATCCTCAAGCTGATGGTGATTCAAGAAAATATACATGGTATTTTCAGGTTTAATAAACATAAACACCATTTTCCTCATTACCAAGGAAGCCCAGGAGCGAGGACATGTACTGCCATCAAAACGAGGCAACTGAAGCACCACTCATCCCCTTACTGCCCTCAGTGTGGACCAAATATTCTGCAAGGAAATAATACCATCCATTCATTACCACCATCATAATAAAAAACAAGAAAACAATATTATCATCATCATCATCATCATCATAATCATCAACATCATCGCCAAAACCATCATCATCAACACCAAAATCATCATCACCATCAACCAAAATCACCATCATCATCCAGACCGCTTTTCCCACATCTCCATGAGGTGGGGAAGGGACTAGAGAGCAAGAAACAAAATGACTGGAGAAATTGCTAAAGTCTGCTCATTTAAACAACAACAATAAGAAAACATAAAACTTTTGTGGGCCAAGCACCAACATAGAAATAAAAATACATATGAGAGCCAAAGACCTTACTGTACTTCAGTTTCCCAATGTGACATGCACCTGCAGTTGTCTCTAATCATTCATGGAATAGACATAAATATGCAGACATATAGGGTACTGTAAGTGATATGCACCTGCAGTTGTCTCTAATCATTCACGGAATAGACAGATAAACAGACTGACAGATATACTGTAGATAAACAGATAGATAGGGAGCACCATATCTTACTTCAACTTTCCCTTTGTGGCAGGTGCCTGCAGTATCTGTGGTGTGGTTTCCATCACCCGCAGGAGGAGATCATCTATGTAGTCCTCCAGGTCCCGGGTATGGCGGGCATTCTTCTCCAGCGAGGACTGCAGGTTTACTATCATCTCCATCAAGTCCTGCATGGGATATAAGGTGCTACTAAGACTACAATTTGGACTGTTTTTACCTGGCACTCCCACAGGTTAAACACAGCTGTATTGTACTGTACTGTAACTGGTTGTGGTTAAATGAAATTCAACGCAAGTCTAAGGTATGAAGTAGAAATGAGTTGCCTTGATAACTACTCAGTCAAATTGATCTTCCATTCTGATTATGCTTATCCATCAACGAACCTGAAAGGGGTTCAGGTTTTTTATGTTAACTCCTGTAGAATAGTGATTTTTCTGCCCCCCCCCCCCACCTTCAGATGATTTCATTCTGCTCAGGATTACATCCTATTACAGAAAAGGCTACTAAGGCAGCAAAAACAACCTCCAATTCAATTAAGTCCCTCTTAAGCTCAGTAAAATCATCTGGCTATATCAAAAATAAACCAGAAAAAGAAGTCACCAGATTCAAAAAGTTAAAATAATCACAGCAAGGTCTTACCTCACGTGACTTGCCAGCAAACTTGTCATGTATCTCCTGAGGCAGCCTGGACTGGTGTGTGGGTGGGTGGGGCAAGCGGTCATTGCCACCCTCAACCACCCTCCCGTCCTCCTCACCAATACGTTCTCGACTGGCTGAAGCACAGAGATATAAAAGGAATGAAAAGAAATGCAGACAACTGAGTCAAAATATGTAAAAATAAGGGATCAAAAGAAAAGAGGGCATAAAAGAAATTAAACAAAACACAAATAGACTTTCAACTGTTAGAAGTGCTGAAAAGTAAATAAAATGATGATAATAATAATGAAGATGAGGAGAAAAAAAATAATAATAACCCTGGAAACATGTGCATGTGTGGCTGGGGCAGACAGTCATTAAAGCCCCTTAAGCTTCCTCCTGCTCTCCTCATAAATGCACTCTTGACCAGCTGATGGTTCAAGAAGTTTATAAAATATGAAACACAGATAAATGAAGCACGAGATGTAAAATGAAAGGGAGAGCATTAAACACTGGTACAGTAAACAAATGAAGCCAAAGAAATGTAAGTACTGGAAAAAAAAAAAAAAAGGGGGGGGGGGGCGTCATTCAACAAGTCCCAGCAGGTACCATTAATACAGTAAACAAATATTTCTTATCATCCACTAGCTACCCCAATTAAAGGGCTTGTGGGATCTAGAAACAGGGAAAGAAGAGCCATAAAAGCAGGACAGCTAACAACAGAGTGCCCAAATATCTCAAAAGTAAATACAAAAACCTAAAGTATCTACTGAGTACTAATAACACTACAGTACACAAATTCTGACATACTTGATCCAAACAACTTATTCTTCAGGCCGCCTCCCTTCCCTCGCCTCTTCTTGCCGTCTCCTTCATCACCATCTTCTTTATTTTTCTTTTCTAGCTTTATGGCCTTGATTTCAGGGAACCTGAAAAATGGAATCCCAGTATGTATGGGTATTTCTCACACGAAGTTGCTTTGATGCTAACACCTCCAAGTTGATGATGTAATTTCTTATTTTTTCCTGATATCACTATATGACTTTATTTCACTCATAACAGACCTTTGGTAGTGAAGGGGTTAATAAAGGCTGAAGTTAACTCCTTCAGTTTGAAAAGTCTCCCCAGTGTCATATAAAATCATACGGTGGTAACAATAACAAAGCAGGGCTCTTGCTAACTGCTGATGGTTGCGAGCCATTTGGCTCCTAAGGTTTCAGATTCACGAGCCAAATAAATTTTTAGTAGCCAAACTGACTATGAACCGAAATATATTACGAGCAATAAATATATTTATTTATTTACAAATTGTGATTATTAGAATCATATAATGAGGTTTTCAACATTCACAGTGGCGACAAGGAAAGACTTAATAATCGATCACAACGTGCTTTGCGATTTACTTATTTTGTAGTTTACTGTGTTTTGATGTGGATGTATTTTCTCCTCGCCAAAAGGCAACTTGCATGAAAAATTTGTTCGCCAAAGGGAAAAAATACTCGCATTTGCAAGTTGTGCCTCGCCAAACAAGAGCCCTGCAAAGTAAAATACATCATCAGATGAAGGGGCTAAGTTGCTGATCAAAGAATACTAAGTTTCAAATCAAGTTAATTTTATTTTTCTTTTCTTTATCTTTCTTTCTTTCTTTTCTTTTCCAACCTCTTAACCAAAATCCTGAAGCAAGTCTATATATACAGTATGTGTGAGTGTGTGTATTGTTACTCTGCTTCCCTCAGAGTAACAATCAGCCTCCATACATCCTGAACAGTCACAGTCACAGTCACAGTCTCTCTCTCATTCTCACTCACTACTCTCTCTCTCTCTCTCTCAATTTCTGTGTCTATTGGTCTCTCCTTACTGTCTGGCCATCTCTAACTTTGCCTCTCCCCTTTCTTTCTCCTCAGCTTTCCATTTTTTCCCAATCTTCAAATTCTCTCCCTCCTCCCTCAACCTCCCTATCCCTTTCCACACCAATCCCACCTTGAGCCATGTTCGTCTAGGCGTGCAATGTCCTGTGAACTGCTAGATCGTGAGGTGTTGAGTGATGATCGGCTCTCGCTGTAGTGCATGTTCTCCATACTGCCCACCACTGCAACACATTACCCTCTTGTCAGCACCTATCACTAACAAAACACTCTCTACAACCTCTTAAATTATTCTAAATGGAGAGCTGCTATAAAGTGAAGGGGCTTACACATGCTAGTACTATCAGTGGTCTGTAAATATACATAATTCTTCATACTATATCTGAAAGCTGTGTAACAAAAAACTGAATGGATAATTTTTCTATAAACTAAGTGAGGAGTTTCTGTACCATTTGTAGCCAACAACTATAACAAAACTTTTACATTTATCTCTGAACTCCTGAAAAAATACAACTTCAAAATTACAAATACTACAAGGCAAAACATGTAATTTGAAAAAAATGTAATGAAAGAAACAGTAATGGCCAATAAATCTAAACTCCTTCAAATGAATGAGCAAAAATACATATCCTCTATTATTCTTTTCATATGAGCAATATACTGCATGCTAGAACAAGAATTTAGAATACCGAGACTAATATCAAAGTAGAGGAAAATGATGAAAACAACACTTCTTTACAAAAAGTACATGCAGATTACCTACAACTGCTGCATTATCATCGCTTTTATTTTACCTCCCACTAACTATAATAACTTAAATGAAGATATGAAATATTATTTCACTTATACTGCATATAACAACTTCTATAACTGACATGCACTAAATATTACAGCCATCTATGAACACAACTACTCATATGGCATTTTATGACTTATTTTGGTGCTAAACGTGCGTAAATACGGCATGGAAACAACCAGAGTTCCTAGACTGGACTAAATATTTCAAAGTGTCAGATTAAGCTTATCATCCATGTTTGGTATCCAAAAAAGTTTACTGCTTCCTAAAAGGCATTTTGTATGACATTTTGGCAAATGCTTCAGCAATTTTCCTTTTTTGGTATCAGATTAAATCTGTAATATCCTTAAAAGCCTTTCATATGACAATCAGTTCTGACACATGTCACGTATTCTGTCTCAAGTTAAGAAGAAACATGATTTATATAATCAAAGAATTAGCTGCAGTACAAGGCTGGAACATTATTCTTATGCAGTATGTCCATTTCCTGACACCTGATTGAATTCAAACTTCAAAGCATTTCATACCAATTCAAGTTTAGCATCACTACTTTATAAAATTATGAGTAAGTAGAGCTGTCTGGAAATCTGATGTATTCCTACATTTGCTTTATTATCCAAGAGTGTCAGAAAATCTTCATATTTAGATGTCTGCTTAATTATATTTACATTTTTCATTTGCTTGCCAAAATACTATACAGAGTGTACTATACTTGCCTGATATATGCTGCATTATATTCTGATTAAGTTGTTTAAAGAAAAGTACCACCTTTATTCTATGAGCATAAAAGTTAAATTTCAAGGTTAAATCAAGAAATGAAGCAACAGAAGCCTTTACAGTCAATGTCTTCAAGCAATGACAATGATGGGAGCAGGTTGGAAATCACTCAAGATAGTGTACATTATATACAGTACTGCCAGCTTCTTTTATTCAGCTTAGAAGTGCTAGCAAAAGGCTCCTTCACACAATGGCATCAATGGCACCTCTGTTATAAAAACATCTCTCAACTCCTTAACTCCTGAAAGATGGATGGTGAACTGCAGTAGGGCATCTTCAGCCTACAGTCTGCCAGGTTCATGCTCAGATGAGCCTGGGACCAAAACAACATACGTATAAACATTCTGTTAAGTGCATACCTCTTATAATACAAGGGGTCAGTGGTGTTTGTCTCTTATTCCTTTACTATTAGTTGTTTCTCTTTAAAGGCATCAAAAATGCTGAAGGAGCCAATGGACTCAGCTATTTATGCTAAAGAAAACAATCTGGCAACAGCAAGAATAAAATAAAATGCCATCATACTGAGGGGTAAACTAAATCCATGTACTGGTTACAATAGGTTATGTGATACTAATAAAAGAGTATCCATATTATACAAAACTAGAGGAAGTGAAATCTCACAAAAATACCATTACAAATGGACAGTAAATCATTAATTCCTTTAAACTTATGAGGTCCTTAATTAATGAAGGGAAACCCCAACCAATATTCTTACAATTATACATTCTGGTAAGATCTAATTAGGTACTGAAACACTTTACAGATTTTCAAACTAATTAAGACTTTTCATCCATCAGACTATGGATTATTAATGTATCGTAGTTCAGTAATATGTCAGGTTCTAATGCAGTTTTGAGTAAAGTCTCAATCAACAATTCTCTTACACCACTGGAGTTCTGAAATACAAACCTGAGTACTGTTTATTAATTTAGCAAATTTGATTAACTTAGTTTTAGTGCCCTTTCAAGTTGGTGTGAAACTAGTGAAGTGAGCTCTCAACCCATCTGATTATCTTTTATAAGTACACTTCATCTCAGTTCGTGATTAGTCATATTTCATTACCTTCTGAAAGTTTTAAGAAGTTGTAAAGGAACAAAGGACCACAGCTGTACCAAGCAGCAAAGTCAAACCAGTCATGCCAAGCAAAGACAGTACTGTACAAGCCACCACATTTCATAACTGCAGAGTTCGTAGGCAAGAGGACAAATGACACTACAGCATATAAAGCAATGTTCTTGTGGACTTAGGAGGTCCCCTGACATCATTCCTCAGCGGTTTATTTTGCATATCATACTTTAATATTCTTTTGTATGTTACTGGTATCTTTTTAAACCCTTAATTTTCATGATGTACTTTCTAATGTTGTGCTTTCTACCACCACATTATATACAGGTAATTTTTAACTTGGCCTGAAATTATCATCTCTCCATCCTGAATGCTGAGTAGTAACATGATACCGACAGCAGAATATGATGCTAGTCATGAAGAAGTTCTATGGAAAAGATGTAAAGCTGTAGCACTAACTTTTTTGCCACTGAGCTACATGAAATAGGCCACAAATTTCAGCTCTGGAGAAACCCTTTTTTAGGATGTACTAACACCAGTGACCATTAACCCCTTCATTATGAGCTGTCTTTCCAATCTGTATAGAACTGCATGGTGGTAGCAAGAGCAAAAGAAAAACACCCATCATAGTACTGCACTGAATTTTTAATTATCATAAATCAATTGTTGTCACCTTTCTTGTTTTCTGGAGTCCAATTCCACCAATAAATGGGAAAAAAAGGTCAGGATGATGGTGAATAAAGAAAGATGCCATATGCTAAAATAAACCACTAAAGGGAGATGTGCAGTGAAGTTCACTTTGCCCAACAGAATACCAGCCTTTGGTCATATCCATTAACATCATTACCTGCTCTCATCCGTGCTAAGGCGCCTGCAATATGGTGCAACTTTTTATCAACTGATCAAACAATGCCTGGGTGAGATGTTGACCATGCTCATGCACAAAACACAACACCACAGAAGTGTTTTTTTTATAACTATTCCATGCATCATTCTGTAGCTTATCTAAACAATATGAACACCTTGCAACTTGTTCTCTTCAATATGAGAAACTTTTCAGTGTATATCCTTTACAATGATGGAACTAAAGTCAGAAAATTATATTTTTCCTCTAACATCTCCACAGTTTTCAAGTAAATCATGCATACACCGTAAAAGAGAACTAAAACAATCATAGATATATGAAGGTGTGAAACTAGACATTGTTGAAATAAACTGCACTTATCATAAAATGATTGTTTTCATGGAAATCAGATGGGAAACAAATGTGTAAGTAGTAGATGTCACTATAATATTTATAAATTAAGGTACCTGGATTTCACATATTTATGAAGTGTTGTTTTTGTATGCATAAGAATAAAATCTAAAATGTATACCATAAAACTGAATTAGTATAAGGCAGACTGAAGTACTGTATACAACAAGTACCGTGTGTGAACTGTGTAGTTATTTGGACATGTTTCTTAATTCTACATCATTGTCAAACTCTTATCTCATAATAATGTCAGACAATACATGCACACTCAGATATACAGACGCTCAAAGTTCCACTACATATGTGACCCAAGCATTCCTCTTTTACAAAACTGAAAAAACTGTAACCATTCATTTGAGCTTATGAAAAGCATTATCTTCTGCCAGAATATAATCAGATGTTAAGCCACCACAATGCTGTGGCAAACCAATATGAATGTAAACTAATGTTTCCTGAGCCATATACAAATGATCAGGCAATGTAGCAGCACAATACTGCAGCAGTCATCCCCTTAAATCCAGTAATGCCTATTCTTAGTTAATTTTTGCTACTTCAAGATGATTGTATGCTGCCTAGGAGGGGTTAGATAACAGTAACACATTCCTCTGATCTGTGGCCTGTCAGTCTTTCTGTCTACAGAATAAATTGCACTTTATTAATCTATTTATCTGTCCTTCTACCTAAAGCTAGATGCCTTAATCCTGGAGGAGATAGCCCCAAACTATCACCTACAATAAACATAATCATCTGTTAGCAACAATAATGGCTTAAGAAGGACATCACCTGGATTAATGGGGGTTTAACCATAAAAGCCAAAAGTGAGAATGCCTACTCACTAGCGTTTTTGCCATACAGTTTCCTCTCCCACTCATCAATGACGGGCTGAGTGGTGGGTTTCTCATGGAGGGAGCCCGAGCGAACCACAGCCGCCCCAGGCCGTTCGGCCAGCCCAGGAGTCCCACTGGATGAGCGGGAGATGGGGGCAGGGGACGGGCCACAGCTACTGTCCAGCGGGGTGGCTGTCCCGGAGGGGGTACCGGACCCAGACTCATAGCTAAACACGGAGGCACTGGGAGTGGAGGGAGTGGGTGGGCTGGGGAAATCTATGCCATTTTGGTTTACCGAAGATTTGGATGCAGAGGGAGTTAGTTCAGATCTACTGTTTTTAGTTGTGGGAGAAGGAGGAATGTCATCAGGTTCTACAAATGGCAGCTTAGTGGAAGCAGAAGCTAAAGCAGTTATGGTTGACCCTTTCTTGATACTGGTTTCTTTGGCAGGGAAGGAGAAGACTGTCTTGTCAAGAACTTTTGGGGTTGCAGAAGTGCTCAGTGATCTGTTTCTATTATCTGCTGAGACAGCTAAGAAAGAATCAGTCTTGGCAGCCTCGGATGCTGTTGCAGATGGTGGATCAGTAGCACTGGTGGATCTGACAAATGGTACAGGCTTAAGACTTGAGGGAGATGGATCCTGAGGCATACTCTTATCAGGAGAAACTTCCTTCTTATGCTGTGCAACCTCAAGGACAGGATCATCCTTAATGACTGGAGACTTTGGGGAGGTTTTTCTAGGTCTAGGCATAGGTATAGGCTCTTGTGAATGGGAGCTTTTCAGTGGTGGAGGAGAGCTTTTCGGTGGTGGAGGAGAGCTTTTCGGTGGTGGAGGAGAGCTTTTCGGTGGTGGAGGAGAGCTTTTCGGTGGTGGAGGAGAGCTTTTCGGTAGTGGAGGAGAGCTTTTTGGTAGCAGAGGAGAGCTTTTAGGTGGTGGAGAAGAGCTCTTAGGTGGTGGAGGTGAGCTCTTGGGTGGTGGAGGTGAGCTCTTGGGTGGTGGAGGTGAGCTCCTAGGTATTGGAGGAGAGCTTTTAGCCACCACAGGCTCTGTGGGCAGGGAGCTTTTGGTCACAATGAAATCTGGAAACATTTCCTCTGTGGGTTCAGATGACTCTAAACTTGCTAAAGAACCAGTATCCTTGGCCAGCACACTACTGGAGAGAGAAAGAGTCATGGCGGAGTCAGAGGAGCCAGTGCGGCGAGGTGAGTAGGCTGAGTTGTTGTTAACAGGAAGGTTAATGGGAGTGAGGTTAGGGAAGGTGAGTGGACTGTTACTGGACAGCTCATCAACTTTGGGGGGAGGGTTGTGGGGTAGTGGGGGAGGGGAGGGCTGTGGGGAAGGTGTAGGTGCAAGGATCTCCACTGCTATTGAGGGCACTTCCACACTCCCTGCAAGTTAATAAATGCCCTTCAATCTATTCTGCTGCCTATATACATTACTACAGTATTTACACAGCATAAACTGATATCCTAATCCTTCAGACAATCAGTTTTGGATAAGACAATATCACTCTCATCCTTACCAATAATACCCATAGCACATCTTGGAACAAAACATGACTGGTGTATAACCACTGCATGCACACACAAACACTTCAGCATTACAAGGCCAGTGAATGATTCTTGAAAACAAATACATGTATACAGTATTTATAAAGTGAAAAGGTATACCTTTACTGAGTACAAAAAAGAATTATCCTTGATTCTGTATACCTGTGTTGTTTCAGCACCAGCTAAATGTCCAAGACAAACCCGACAACAATTTTTCCCACTCCAATTCTTCGACTTTCATGAACTACAGAGGTCTGTATTCCCAGTGAATGCATCTCCCTGTAACATCATAATGACCGACACCACATACAATATTAACTACAGTAATATCAAGTCACTAAAAACAAGTGACTACAGATACCAAGAACTTTATAAGAAATAAACTTCCCACATACATGTCAAACAACAGGCATCCCACAATACTAAAATGCTAAGTAAATCTCATAGTACCCCGTTTCAGTAAGGGACATTGGACATAAGGGTCCAAGGAGAGACTGCCACAGTTCAGGTCATTTAACTCCTGAAACCAGTGATATACTTTCCATTTTATTCTTGCTATCACCAAATGATGCTGGCTAGGGAGACCTCTGATAGTGAAGAGGTTACTGAAGACTATAGTGAACCCATACCATTCAAAAAGTCTCTCCTAATCAACTGGTAACATTGTGAATGTGAATGTTACTGGACTGAAGAGGTTAAGCTATAGATCACCCTATGCTCCAAGCAGCATTAAAAAAAAAAAAAAAAAAAAAAAAAAAAAAAAAAAAATCTTGCATCTGAACTTGTGTATATTAAGGTATGGCTATCTCTGACCCCTAAAAGCTGGACTAAATACTTGTCACACCTTCAAATCTTCCATTTTCATTACAGCAAGGGATAATGAGAACGAACTGAAAAATCTTGGGACCCTCACACTTGATAAGGGTAATACAGGACTGGCTACTACAGTTTACAGAATGAAAGAGAATGAAAATGTATAATAACTTTGTCTGTGCCTGTGTTCTTACCTAACTGTTATTACCACTCATTATTCATTCATTCATTCATTGCCAGACGCCATGTATCCCAAACAGGGTGGCCAACGGCTTAGAGTTAATTGTTTTACAGGGAGGGGCACTAATCCTCCACCAACCCCACTTGACACGCAGGGAGAACGTTATGCCAACAGCATCTGGTGTTCCCAGGCGGTCACCCATCCAAGTACTAACCAGACCCAACGTTGCTTAACTGGGTATTATTTTATCAAACATTTCTTTACATTTATCATCACTCATCCCCTTTTCATTCCTCACTCAGAATTATACTACCTAGCGATCTCCTTTATTTTTTCCAAGATTATCAAAAGCATTATAATCAATGGCATACTGTGCACTACTGTATGATACTGTACACTGTAATACTATTGTGTACAACTGTATAATACTATATACTCTGTTTGCTAGACATCAAAATCACTCAATAGGACTTTTAACATAAGTGTACAGTATCATACTGTACCTGTATTACTTCTACAAGTTGTTAATATTGTTGCGATCATTCCTTGTTTACAGTAACTGGATATGAACCTGGTGAACAGAAAAAAATACAGCTACTTCAGCATGGCACCCCCCCAAGATCTTTTGTTGTCGTTATGTTGAAGACTGGTTGTGTTGTAGCAGTTAGGTGCAAAGGGCAAATGTTTTGTGAAGGAAGACATTACAAGCTGTATTTTGTTTTGCTACCACCAAATCTGCTAATGACAACTGGTTCAAAGTAATCGTATTAACAAGTATACAAAACAAAAATGTAATATACAGTCTAAACTGCATGCAGCAAAAACTTAAACCATTACAGTACCACTAAGCACATCTGCTTATGGTATTAAAAAAGAGTCTCATGCTTCACAATATCCACATACTATTTACCACCCATACACATTACTCAAGTACTGTATCATTTAGCTTAATTAAGACATATTCTCTTCACTCAGGCCTTACTGTGATATGATCTGTTCTTTTTTCCAGCAGCAAATACATAAATTCTGTTGCGGTAGTACTTGCATTAAAAAAAAAAAAAAAAAAAAAAAAAGTAATAATAATAAAATAGCAATAAAGTCATTACTCTTGCAACAATTATATTCTAAATCTCAAGAACAACAGTTTTCAAATACTGTACTGTTTGCCCTATTACATTAACTCCTTAAAGCTAAGGATGTGCTTTATATTCTGTTTATGCACTCTCCAAACAACTTCATCCAGCTTATGGGGATCTCTGGAGTGTGTGTCTTCAGTAATCCTTTCACTACTACAGATCCTTACTATGTTGATCTGAGCTGTTCGGTGGTTGGAGAAATGAAATACAAAATACATCACAGAATTGTAGGTGTTAACCATATACAATACTGTTCTGCCCGTGAGGTTGGGCAGAGGTTTCAAAGGCTCGAACGGTAGGTGAATGGATATATGGCTCCATGTCAATAGGCCCTCAGTTACTTTTATGCTTTCCTTTTCCTATTCCTGGATTATATCCACTCCACTTTCTTAATGGAAAACTGAACTTTTGGATGAAAATAGAGACATTTATTCTGATAAATATGGCATCACTGAATTTTTAAATACTCAGAAATACCAGACATACTGGAACAACTGAAAATTTATCCCTCATGTACAATTTCATTCAAACTATGGTTAATGATACTTCACTAAGACTGTACCTATTGGTGCACAGCAAAATTAAGGGAACCCACCCTATCCTGTGCTGTTTAAGTACACAACGGTGGACCAATATACTTTATATAATATGCAGTAGCCTGTCAAACAGAAGTTCAATGGTTCAAACAAAATATACATTCATTACCTTATACACTGGTCAAACACAGTCATTCAAACATCACCATCAAGCAAGACTTGAGGCACACACTGGTAGAGTTCATGTATTTATATATATACAGTACTGTATACTACATGCATTTTGTACATGTACATGCAGGGCAGTATGTTCTATAAATGGGGAGAGTAACTTCCCAATTCAACCCACTGAGCTCAGGTGGTCCCTTCCCCCTCCCCCCAGACGATTTCATTCAACTTAGGAAAGGCCTCTCATACAGATGGAGTTTATTAAGGTTATTCTAAGCCCTGCAGTTTGAAGAGTCTGTCCTAGGTTGTATCCAGTGTCCAGTGATGGCGAGAATAAAGTGACAGATTTCTCAAGACTCAGTTAAAGCATATTTTCAAACGAGATCCAAGCAATTTTACATCTTTCTCCTAACTAACTTCCTATCATCCACTCCTCAGGAGCAGAGGAGCCTGGGACTAGGCAATTTAGTCCAGACAGTGACCAGCCATTTATCCCTGACTGGCATTATTTGATTCAATAAACCCCCAACTACCTACTGAATATAACGTTTTATAAGAACTACAATTCTGCTTTCTCTAAACTCTTAAAATTTCCCTGCTTTATCCAGCTCCTTTCCTTGTAACATTCTTTCAATAACATTTCTTCACCTCATCTGTTCATCTTCTTCCCCTGCCACCTCTCAACAACACACTAGTCGGTCTCTCCTTCCACTTAGCCTGAGGTCTTCTCTTTGTCAACCACTAAATATTTCACTTTCAAGCACTTTCCTCAACACCACATTTTCATGCACTGTCCACATATCCACATCACCTTAGCATGTTTCTCTTCATCTACATAACAATACTGTCTTCCTCTTGCTCAATCACCAGTAATCTCACTTTCAAACACAACAGACCCACATACTGTCGACATATCCATACCACTTCATTGTGTTGCTCTCTAAACTTACTATATACTTTATGTTATTTCCTACATACCAAAGCCTGCAAGCATACTTGCACTGCATATTCTATCCATAGTCTTTCCACCAATTCCTCCTCTTATCAAACTCATCTTGACAAACAAATATTTGACATTTCTCCTTCTCTCAATGTCCATGTTTCACACCGATACATTAAACTTTATGGTACAGTTATTTCATATCTAGTCTCCACCTATTACACAGGTGGAGACTATTGTTTTTGCTGGCATTCTTATTATTCCCACCTCAATGTGAGAACTGGAGATTGTGTGAGGAATCTGAAGGACCCAGGTTGTGTGTCCTGGGATGGGCCATTGGTGATAGAAAAAAAAAAAATCCAAATCCTTTAAGCACAATGGAAGAGCATGTCAACAAGAGTCATTATCAGTGTTATGTTGTGAGTGAGATAAGGTGGTTGTGTCTGTTGGAAATCTCAATATGACCTATGTTGGGAATCTGAATGGCCCAGGTTGTTTCCTGCTATGAGCCATGCTGATAAAAATAAATTCCAAATCTCCCCCAATGGGATCAAGGTCATTGTAAGAAACAGTAGGTGGAGACCAGTGACTGTCCTAAGGACAGTTACAGAGTTCTACTTCATTTTTGCTATCATCAGATTACTGTACTCAGCCTAGGAGTCAATTTTCAAACTGGAGAGGTTAGAGATAGCCTTTACTTACCTTTTTACTATATAAGGTCTATCCCAAATTGAAATAATCGTCTGGAAATTTATGAATTGACCAATTACAATTCGTCATTGATCGATATGTTTTAGACAAGGTACATTCTGTCCGATCCAGATCGATTTAGTAGAAGCCACAAAAAACTGAGGAGAGGTTGCCACGCCTCTCTGATGATGTAAATGGAAACTAGCAAATGGGAACGACAATATTTGGTGGTGTATAGCATGATTGGTCCCCCTAGACATGGTGGGAGGGCTCCCCCCCTTGGGATATGTAATTTTTTTTTTTGTCCAGTTATTTCATTTATTTATATTATCATAATGTTTTTTCTTCATTTATAACTTTCAATATCTGTCTAAAAATGTGTCTTATTGAAAGATTTACTTTGTGGCGGGTGGGGGCGTTCACCATCCACTCACTCGATGTAGTGCTGCTCTCGGTTGTCTGCCCTTTCCTCTCCTCCATCCTTCCTTCCTTCCATCCTCTTCTGTCTTTCTTTTCTTCATTCTTTCCTCTTCCTTCTCTACACTGAGTGACTCTACACTGAATGACAAGCCAAATGGTCCCTGTACACCATGAAACCATTTACTACATTGGGTGGTAACCATATAACCAAATTTTGGCACCTGGTGGTTTAGTGGGTAATTATTTCGCTCCAATCGGATTGAGCCGGTAAAGATTTATATCCAAGGGGTGGTTGGGGTTGATTGCTCATGTAATGCCACTCAGGGATGTGTGAGGCTGGTTACTCTCATCTTAAATGTCGGGACCAACTGCCTAGCCCCGGGCTCCTACGTTCCTCATGGGGCAATGCAGGATTGGATGATGGATGGATGGATGGATGAAAGATCTACTTATGCAGTGAATCAATATATTTTTATCTTGCATGCAAAGGTAATTTTTCCCCCCTTTTTCCATGCACATTCATAAAGTTTATTTCACACCTGGGCAAATGTTTGATATTGATTTGGGTGATATTTGTAAGGTTATGTGGCAAAAAATAAGTATATGCCAAAATTTTCCTATTTCTTGTTCAAACGTGATAGGTAACTATTAAAATATTTGACGATCGATTTTGTGGCCTATGGGACTGAGATTGACATTTTCAGGTGTGTAAATTCAAGCTCTTCAAATCAATAAGAGAAAAATCTGAAAAATCTATGCCTTTCTGTGGCTCATCAGATTTGATGAGTTAAAGAGCAGAGAAAAGCCTACACTCCTTCAGTACCTTCTTCACTGGTACTGGAGATGGAGGTCTTCATGTGATGGCACATATATCCTGTACTGTAACCAGTTGGTGGAGCTACCTGCTTATACTGTACAAACATCTCTGTGGACTGCAGGAAAAGGATAACTTTAGCTTGCAGTCCATCTGGTAACCCTGATGCCAAACAAAAACAACAGCAACCTTCTTTCCTTCCAAACCAACTAAAAAAGTAGCAACAAAAGAACCAACAAAGTAAACCTTCAAAGCTGAAATAAGTACTCATGGTGTGTCTTCATCATTCAATCTATATGTTTCTTCAAATACTGTATATCCAAGCCATCCCAAAAAGTACTTCCCTTAATCCAGTCCATAACACCACAATTCACTCACGAATATATCTTCCTACCAATGTAAAAAAAAAAAAAAAAAAAAAAAAAAAAAAAAAAATGCTACTGACCTCTATTAATTTATAACCCATTCAGCCCAGGAATGTTTATTTTATTTCATTTTATTCTTGCCATTTCCTAATGATTATATTCAGGTTATGACAGACTTTTAAGTGTATTAATAAACCCCTTCAGTCAAGAGATTTAGTTATTTCTGTGAACTGCAGCTTCAAATACTCTCTCCCATTCACTGCCCAGGTTTCACTCTTATACAATATGATATGAAGCAGTATATATCCACACAACGTCACCACTAAGCTAATCATCTTATTTCTCAGTACAGTTTATGGCAAAAATTTGCCAATTAATCTCCTCCCCCTGCAATGATCTTTCTTGTATTTCATTCCCCCCCCCCCTCCCACCATATTCACATGTTACTGCTCTCACATGCTTAAAGCTATCAACCTCTCCATTTCTCTCTCACTGTATATGTCCATGTCCTTCATCCATCTTTCTCTTTGTACTGTACAGTACTATACCAAACACAAAAACTAAGTCTTATCCTGCTCTTTCCTCTTAAACACCAGTGTTTTGCTTTTGTCAGTATTCACCTTCAGTTTTCATCTCATACACAACTACTCAAACTCAATGTCCATCCCAAAAAGCTCCCACACTGTTTTAAACTGGAGAATACTTGCACATGGTCTGTATTGTAGAAAATGAACAATCTCATTTTTCATAACGTCACATGTGTACTGCCATGCCTTTCATAAAACTTTCATTGTGCATCCCCACTACATTACAAAATTCACAGGAGTAGCAGGAACTCATCTCACACCATTTCAAAAGTTAATTAAATATTGCTAGAAATTCAATACAAAAGTTGTCAATACCACTTTCAGTACAAACTAAAAATATGTAATACATACTGAACTCCATTCTATATTGTAAGCATTTATGACAGCACTACAGAAATGCATGCACTGCTATATATATCTATTACAGAACACTAAGCTTTTCATTCAAGTGTTCACTACTTTTCACATACTGCATTATGCTTCTACATGCTACGAAGTTCAGACAAACAATCTTAATTCAAAGCTATCTTGCATCATGCAAACACTGACTTCTTATAAAATGTCATGGCTAGATGACAAAAATATCTTCTATATGAGCCAAATATTGAGGAAATTTGTTACTTAGTAATATGATGAAATTTATTCGTCTGAATATTTGGCCTTAAAATACTCTTCTTATGGTCAGCCAACAACATACTTATGCATGTCGTCACACTCATAAAGAAACTGCCTAAGTCATTTTTTCTACTTTTCGGGAAATAATAATAATGAAAAAAAAAAAAGTCTCATTTTCTTAATTTTCAATGACTTACAAACAAACTTGAGGCGCATTTTAGACCACTCACACCCTAGACTTAGCAAAGGCAGCTATACCAATAGGTGTGCCACGTGATGAAGAATTGATTTAGGCAAAAATCCAGAAATCGACAAAAAATGACAGGCAGTTTCTTTATGTGGGTGACGATATACAGTACAATAATCACTCGATTATCCGGACACTCCGTATCCAAATATTAGGCCTTGGCTCTATTATTTCTGTATCCAGATTTACTGTACAGTACTGTATTTGTCCATATCCGAATATAAAATTTCCAACATCGCCAGTTGGGGGACCTACAAATTCAAAAAATTGGTTTGGCGGCTGGCCAGCCTCTCTGGCCAAGCACAGGTAATAGACCTTAACCCCCAAGCTGAGAAAATATGGCCATTCGACTCCTCACCGAATGGTCAAGTCCCCCAGCTTCCCACTGTACTCGGATGCTACCAGCCACGTGCGAGTGATACAGGCCCTAACCCACAAGCTGAGCAAATATGGCTGTCAGACTCTTCACCGAACAGTCAAAGTCCCCCGGCCACCCAGATCACTCAGATGCTACCGGTTGTGCATGAGTGATACAGGCCTTAACCCACGAGCTGAGCAAATATGGCTGTCCAACTCCTTGTCGAACAGTCAAATTCCCCCAGCGACCTAGATCAGTTGGACGCTATTGGCCGCGCACAAGTAATCCAGACCCTAACTCACAAACTGAGCAAATATGGCTGTACGGCTCCTCAAAATGGTCAAAGTCCCCTGGTCGCTTGGATCACTCGAACGCTCCTAGGCATGCACAGCCATCTGCCTCCCTACCAAATAGGCAAAGTTGCCTGGCCAGCCGGATTTCTCAGATGCTCCCTGAGGCCAAGATGTAAGGGGATCCAAAGTTGCTCCTGCATCACACCATTTGCCAGGCTGAGCAAAACTGACCCTTGCATTCATAGGTCAGTTTGGCGCTTTTTACTTAAGTACTCATAGCCAAGCGTGGGTAGAGACATGGCAGCACTGTGTTCACGTGGCAGTACCACACCTCAGTTCCTGACTTTCTCTTGAAAGTGTGGGCATGCTTGTAACCATGGCTGCTTCAACTGTTGCATTTGTGGTGGTTCCCTACCTTCTTTAAGCCTCGATTTTCCTCTGTGGCATTCTCATGTGAGTGATGACGGGCTACCCTCAACCTGAGAAGCAGAAGAGGATTGTTCTGACTCTGGAGAAGAAGCATGAGATATTGAGCAAGGTTGACGCGGGCTGGACCACTTCACACATTCTGTGGGATATGACCTGACCCATTCAACCATGTTTGATATCAAGAAATCACGGGCCAAGCTGGCTCAGTACGGACATGACTACAGCGATGCTACTTGGAAGTGCGACAGGAAGGTGATACCTCAGCCCCGCCATGCCGCCATCGACCTGTCGACTTTGGTTTGGTTCTGCCAACAACAGAGTGCTGGCGTGCTTGTACGAGGGACCGAGCTGAAGGCAGCAGCCAAGAAGTTTGCATGCCAACACTACGCACACGACTTCAAGGGATCTAAAGGTTGGCTCTTCTGGCTCAAACTTCGACATGGACTTAATGGCCGTAAGACAAATGGCGAGGCTTTGGACGCGACAGTGGGAAATGTTGAGCCGTTTCACCAGAAAGGAGCAGTGCCTGATCGAGGAGGGCCTTGCTCTCGGTCAAGTGTACAATGCTGACGAAACTGGCCTCTTCTACCGCTCCTTGGCCACCAACACCCTCACAGAGGAGAGGGAGAAGACTGTGCTTGGTCAGGAGTTGTCCAAACATCGTGTCTTGGTCTTGTGCTGTGCCAAGGTTAATGGGATACACCGTCTCAAACCCATTATTGTTGGACGTACAAAAACAGCCACGTTATCTCCGTGGGTTGATGGATGGTCTGCCTGTTGTGCAGTAGTATTCTGTGAAAGCCTGGTTTATCTGTAAGATCTTCAGAGACTGGTTCCACAGATACTTTGTCAAGGAGGTTATCCAAAACGGAGGAAGCTGGTATCCCTTGTGACCATGTGAAGGCACGCCTGATCTTCAACAATGCCCCTGTGCATCCGTTCAAGATAGAATTGGTTGCTGATAATGGCTGTATCAGATGCATGTTTCCGCTGCCTAATATAACTGCTCTCGTTCAACCAATGGACCAAGGAGTTACCGAGGCAGCGAAGAGACTGTACCTCGACGAGGTGATGGTGGCGCTAGAAGATGGGCAAGAGGTCAACACATGTGGGGAATGGACCTTGGAAAATCTTTGCTATTACAACATCAAGTCAGCGGTGTTCAACAGTGCAAATGCTTGGAAGGAAGTCTCTGTCAAAACCTCGAAAGTGGCTGGTCTCATCTCCTTCAGGGATACGAGGCTGTACACGAGTTTGAGGCATTTGATGTGTAATATTTCCGCTTTCGTCTACATATTGCAGGCAAGGATGTGGATGTCGACGATGTAAGGGAGTGGTTGGACGACAACGGTTGTGATCCCAGTTATCATATGTTCTCTGATGAGGAGATCGCCGCTCCTGTCTCTGTGGGGCCGACAGAGGACAGCCGCAAGGACGAGGACCCTGACTCTGAGCACCCCACCACTCCATCACTCCCTCATCTTGGTGCGCTATGTGCCAGCATTGAGCAGGTGCTCAAATATGCCATGCACCTGCACTGTGGCAGGGAGCTGGTGCCACTTACGCGGGCGATGGATCTGTGGGCAATATGGGACGCTGTCATCCTGCGTCAGAATCATCGCACTAATCGTCAGACCAAGATCACTCCTTCTTCAAGCCTGCCACCCCCATGTGTGCGAGCCCATTCTCCTCACCACCGCCACCTCGTCCCCAGTCTTGACTCTCGGACCTACAACCAAGCACATTGACAACTGTTGTGTCGCCTTTACATGTGAGCTTATGGCTGTCTTCAGGGTCTCCTGAAGTCGGTAGGCCTCCAGCACCTTGCCGCATGTTCTCTCTCATTGCCCAGATGTTTGACACCTGTTAAACACCAGCTGGGGGCTAGTGGGTTACGAGGCCTGTGCGCCGTTCACTGGGTGATAAGTACTGTACTGTGGATTTTTTTTTGGATTTTTATTGTTTATGCATTGTCTTCTTATTGTCTAGCATTATACTGGATATTCCCATGTGTAATTGATGTCCAAATACAGTTGCTGAAAGACTGACAAACACTGCCACAATCAGGAGAGGTACTGTACATATGGGTTGTGGATGGATTTTGTCTGTATTCGGATGTACTGATGGCTCTGTTACGTCGGATAATCGAGGGATTACAGTACTGAACAGGGTGGCTTGTAAATAGCACTCCAATAGAAATTCTTATGTGTTACGGGGAGGGCTCTCTTAGCTGGTGTGGGCATGGGTGTGGCAGTGGGAGCAGAAAATTATAAAATGATGCAGGGTAGATACTGATAGCACTGACTGATCCGTCCCCACAACACACGAGAAATCACTCACTGGAGTGGAAGTGGGGTGTTATACGTGGGCCACCCTGAACATCTTACTCTTATACTTCAGATGCACACAATATATGGGGTGCTTCTGAAAAGCCTAGTATTCCGCTAGATGGCTCAACGATTCGGACAAACACATTCCCTGCGCTGTTTAAAAAGCATATTTTTCTTTGTTAAATATCTACACTGTTGTGTGAAACTGTGAATCATAGTAACATCATATACCGGAATATAAATAATACAAATAGAACAGGTATATATAACATAGCATGAATTGTTTATATTTATCATAAATGGAAATTAAAATAACATTGATGGCATGTGATGCCAACCTGCCATTTCAGTGGTCCTATATTTAATTTCTGCTACATTTAGTGTAAGTTAGGTTCTTAATACATAGTTTATTCAGTTACATCTCGTGGGTATTTTGACTCATTCAGTCTCTATGTGGGCAAAAATTTAATGTTGAGTAAATACTGGGACTCAACATTTTGCTCACTCCCGTCACGCATTCACACTGCAAGACAGTCACGTGTTGCCCCTCAGACCCTCCAAAGAAATTTTAGTACCTTGCTTCATCTAACTAACCAGACCACAAATAGTATAAACTGTATTATTTTAAGCATTAGTCCTCGTGCATTTGTTTTGAAATCAAATCTCTCATGAAAAAAATTAAACACGGGACTGTCTTGTGGTGTGCATGCATGAAGGGAGTGAGCAGAACGTTGAGTCCCAGTATTTACTCAACATTAAATTTCTGCCCACATAGAGACTGAATGAGTCAAAATACCCACTAGACGTAATTTACAGTCTGAACAAACTATATACTAAGAACCTAACTTGCATTAAATGTAGCAGAAATTAAATAATATAGGACCACTGAAATGGCAGGTTGCCATCACATGCCATCAATGATATTTTAATTTCCGATTGTGATAAATAAAAACAGTTCAAGCTCCGTTATATATACCTATTCTATTTGTATTATTTATATTATGGGATATGACATTACTATGATTCATGGTTTCACACAACAGTGTAGATATTTGACAAAGAAAAATATGCTTTTTAAACTGCGCGGGGAATGTGTTTGTCCAAATTGTGGAGCCATCTAGCAGAACACTAGCTTTGAAAGCACCCTATTGTTAACATGAGCTGGTTCAACTTCTTACACCACCTGAATCCTACACATCCTTTAGTTTATCCCTGCTACCATCTGATGATTTTAAGTAACTCAGGAGAGGTCTCTTGTACTGAAGGGGATTAATAATGCTATACTGTGTCTAGCCCTTCCAGTTCAAGGAGTGTTCAAAAGCAGAAAAAAATCATCAGGAAATGGCAGGAATAAATTTAAAGACATCCCTAGTTTCAATGGGTGAATGCTCTTATGTTCAAAGTTCACCACAAGGCTGATGTGGAAATAGGTCAGTGCATATTCTACTATTTCTACATTACTTACATGAAACTGGTGCTACAAAATGCTGAAAGATTACATGTTAACACAGTAATGTGCATTATTAGTTCATAACAGCAACATGATATCTGTCTACAGGTGATCATTCCACACATATAAACAATCAGCAAAGCAAATGTGCAAATGTGACAAAGCAAAAAGCACATACATTGGCAGGGTCACTAGAATTCAAAGGATGAATCTTACGGTCATATTCTATGTGGCATTGGAGTTTCTTGACACCTCTTCTGTTGTGATTTATTTTGCATATTACACTCTAAAATTGTCTTACATGTTATCGATACAATCTTAATTTCTACGTATTTTGCATCAATAACATACAAAAGGACAGTGAGGTGTACTGTCCAGTGTAAATTGCTAAGAAAGAGTAACATGAAATCACCAAAGCCACTTAGAATACAACCTTTAATAATATGGTAAGACTGACTTCAAACAAATTCATCTGGTAGTAAACACACACAAAATATTATATTTACAGCTCTGCATAAAGGTTGGTGATATATCCACACATACCCTTAATGAATATACGGTATCTTTAGATTAACACAGACCATGAATGCTGTGACATCCATGACAGTCCTTATTGAACAAATGGATGCCTGTATGATATGCTGCAATTCTTTTAAATAAGTTAGAACCCTGTTTAGTAAGTTGCAATCCTGTTTAAAAAGTTAGAATCCTGTTGGGTAAGAGTTAGAATCCTGTTTGGTAAACTGGAATGCTGTTTAATGTTAGAATCCTCTCTAATAAACTGGAATGCTGTTACATACAAATGAATCCTACTAACAAGCTGAAATTTTGTTTAAGAGCTTCTGACTGAATGCCCAACCAGTTCTATTGCAGCTGTATTCTAAGTGACTTAGGAAACTTTTTAACACTCTTCCTTTGTGATTTATATCGCACATTACACCTCAACGTGCTCTTGTATTGCTGATAATACATTTATATAAATGGCACATATAAATGTTATACAAGAGAATGTCAAAGTGTAATATGGAACACAAATCACTAAGGATGGGATGCTATACCTCCTATGTCACCTAGGATGCAAGATTAAGTTTGATACTTCCCTACCCTGCCACTACACCAGCCTCTCCGTCAGCAAAATGATGCCTTTATAATCTATTCTTCCCCCTGCTACATGATTTATACAGTTTATGAGACCCATCACCCTGATGAAGTCAGACACACTGTCCTTCAACATCTCCCTTAGGCAGGTCTAACCAAAGTTGAATAAAATCATTCACCAGCAGCAAAAATAAATTCATCATCATATTAAACTTCTTAAGACTTTTAGGGCTGATCACAACACAGATGTGTGCAGTGTTAACATATGGGCCAGGCAATATGTAACACTGTACTGGATATCAAACCAATCAAATCAAGACTTATTAAAATGAAATTTAATGCATTACATACATTTAATGAGTTATACTACAGCTACTGAATAATGACTCCTCCCCCTCCCTACCCAGTTACACTCATATACATTCATCCATTTATCATCCAATCCTACACTACCCCATGAGGGGTGTAGGAGCCCGGGGCTAGGCAAGCTGGTCCTGACATTTAAGATGAGAGTGACCAGCCTCACTCATCCTTTAATGGCATTATATGAGAATAAGCCCCAACCACCCCTTGGATATAAACCTTCCCCAGCTCGATCCGACTGGTGCGCAATAATTACCCACTAAACCAACAGGTGCCAAAGTTTGGTTATGTGGTTACCACCCAGCGTAGTAAATGGTTTCCTGGTGTACAGAAAACCATTCAGCTTGCCACTCAGTGTAGAGTCACCCACAGGCAGAAGGAAAGGAAAGAATGAAGGAAAGAAAGACAGAAAAGGGAGTGTAAAATCACCCGTAGGCAGAAGGACGAGGAAAGAATGAAGGAAAGAAAGACAAAGAGGATGAAAGGAAAGAAGGATGGAGGAGAGGAAAGGGTAGACACCCAAGAGCAGCACTACATCGAGTGAGTGGATGGTGAGCGCTACAACCACCATAATAAATAACAGCTCCAAAAAAATCTATTGTGATTAAACTGACCAGGAGAATACCAGATGCAATGACAAATAAAAATATTTTGTTTATATAAAGAAGGCTTCAAATACCATCGTGTAACTGTATACTGTACTTTAAGCTCTAACGATGGAAAGGATTACCATACCCAGGTCATTCGAGACAGTGCTTCACTACAAAATGCAATGCATTTTTTCACATAATTACCCCACACATATCCTACATAGTCAATAGCATGATCATCTTACTAATAGTGCAAAAAAAAGCACGTACGGCTTGTACTAAGCAATGGGATAACACTAAAAACATGGTTAACTTCTTCTCTTCAGTGACACATTATATATTTTATCCTTTACACCACCCATCAATTTTTACCCAATTACGGAGGGATCCCTTATAATTTCGTTATACCTCTTGTACTCTAAACTGGCTTAAAACTGCCATCTTTCAATTTTGAATACTGAGCTACAGCAATAGATTAACACTAGATATGATGCTAGTCATGGTGAAGTACTTGGAAAGAATTCAGAGCCATAGTATTGCTTTATTCAGCCAAAGTGTCAAGTGATATGAACTGCAGTAGGACAAAAATCTACAGAAAGGATTTAGAGCCATAGTACCATCTTATTCAGATACTGGGTTATGCAAGATGCACTGAAACAGCACAAAAATCTGAGCCAAGTTAGAGTAACAAGACCATACATATGCCAACAACTAATCCCTCCTATCTGAAAAGTTTCTCCTATGATGAATAAAATCTTCAGGAGGTGGGACAAATGAAATATAAATGATATCCCCAGATGGAAGAAGTTAATTGGATATAATAGGAGTACAAGAATTATCAAAGTCTAAATAAGGCAAACGCTAAACTGATATCTAGTATTTATCAAACTAACATGGGCACTCTGTTCTCAAGTTCTCCTGCTTATATGCCTAGCTACTTTTTCTAATACTCAGGTCCTACACTACAGTAGTAAGAAACCGGGAAGATCCTATGACAACTAGGATACCTCTCAGTTGAACAAAATTATATAATGTTAGCAAAGCAGTTATTTGGGGTAGTTTTTTAACTTTGTAAGTGCTAGGATTAATCTCAAATGCATATAACTGTACTGCTGAACTAAAAAAAAGAAAAATACCTTAGTGTGTACATAGCAGTAAAACTGTTAAAGTGGCAATACACAGGGTAAATGCACAGGGAACAGGGGAGCACTGCCTTACCTCCAAGTCGCGCAGGCTTTGGTGGAGGCCTGGTGTCTGCCGAGTAGTGACTGCCATTGTGTCGCACACCTTCATCCTCTATATACACACAACACCACACCAGAAGAGTTAAGGCAATTTAGTTCACTGAAAGCATGCGGATAACAGGGAAATCCTCAAAACAGATTCAGTGATGTAAAGATGTGGAAGGAGAAGGAAAAAGTCTAAGACATTGCATTCAATGGGAAAGGAAGAAAAGCATGTCTGAAATACTATGCAACACTGAGCAAAAGAAATATTATAGGGTTATGTTGCAATCTTAAAACAATATCAGTGAGGTGGAGGTGTGGGAAAAGGAAGAAGTCTAGGATAGTGCACATAACAAAAAAGAAGAGGTAAGTTTGGGATACTATGCAACACTGAGCAAAAGGAATAATATAAGATCATGCTGCACCACCATTAATTTATTTTATTTTATTTTTTATTTTCAATACTTGCTATCTCCAGGTCCTTATATTTAGTTCAAACACAGAATTTGAACTGTGGGGTTTAGATAAACTTCTCCTTAATCCCTTTATTACTAGAACACTCTTCCCAAGCTAAGTAAAAGTTTGGTAGCAGCAGGAACAAACTACAAAAAATATCCTTTTGGTGAAGGGGATCATTAAAAATTCATCCACTCATAAAAAAGAATGATCATAAGGCTTACTAATATAGTATTCTATAAAATAAAGCATTTTTTGCTGAAAATTATTCAGAACTTATCAATAAAACACACAGACACAATCAATATAAAATCATACAAAAAAAGGAACCTAAAGCACCATTAGCATAAAAAAATGTATAATAACACTTCCATCAAAATTCTGTTCTAGCTACAAGCAACAAGCCTTTACTGGTGCAGTCATGGACAATACAGTATTTTATAATGGTTCATGTTTCCTGGAGAGTAAAACAGTATAAAGTGCTAGGGATGGAAAGGAAAGAGGAAGAAGGGCTAAAAAGGAAGGGTGACTCAGAAAGTGAGAGAAGTATGAAAGGACAAGGTAACATGGGGATGGTTTTGTCACAGCCATGCCCTGTCTAGAGATTACTGGGATGATGCAAGGTGTTGGGAATGATGATGACAATAATTATAATGATGCAGATGAATATATAAAGAAAGATAAAGACAGAGCCAGAGACGATGAATGAGATGAGACAGATACAACGACAGAGAACAAATGAAAATGAAGATGAACATACAAATCAAGACAACGACTGCCCAGAAATGTGTAAGGTTAGTGTGCAAATCGTGACTCCTGGAAATACATGTTAGGGAACCATATAACCATACAATTTATACACCCTAATGTACAGAAAATGGGAAGAGCATACATACCGTGAGACTCCTGGAGAGATGAACCTCGGGACAATGTGCTGTACGGACTGCTTGATCTGGTGTTCACTCGCACCTCCTCATCAAACTGAATGAAAGAAATAAAATAAAAAAATAAAATAACACCATGCTTCCAGTTAAGGACTGGAAGCAAAACCAGCTAATTACTTCCCCAAAACTATTGGCAGCTGTCAGTAAAAAATGAAATATAAAATGCATAAAAGAATTGCAATAATATGGTAACAAAAACAAATTAATGCCACCAAACTCACCCCAAAGTCGTCATCTTCACTGTCTGATATAACGCCTGGGTCGGCATCACCCGCACGTTGCCGGGACCGGCCAAGCTCCTGGGGGAAACCATGACTCCCTTCGCTCTCCTTTCTCTTATGTTTTTTACCTGGTTTCTGGGCTATTTTGTCAATTTTGTGACCTGCAGATAATAACCTGTTAGTATCATAAACTGTTGCAACACAACACCATTATTATCATCATACTAAGCAGCAGCAGTAACAGCGTTCGTACTCCATTGCCCACTCCTGTGTTCACTCTGATTTCACTTTTTTTTTTTTTTTTTTTTTTTTTTTTTAATGTGCTCGACTCTGGGCATAGGCTTCTCAGCCTGCTCTCAAGGCCCAGTAGTCCTCCTACATATCGTACACCTCTACATGTCACCACTTCGGCGCTAACACCCACCGTCCATATTGAATACATGCTAGGGCTGTCTCATACAGGACTGGTGTATTGGTATTAGCGGGGGTATTTTTACGACATGTCGGTGGGTCTTCTGGTAGATCGGTAAACTATGCCGTAATGAAATTCAAATCCTTAAACTGTTCCCTGCACCAGTGGGGATTTGAACCTGGGTCCGGTAGGACCGCAAGCCACCTCTCTACCGATTGAGCCACCGCCTCCCCCAACTAAATATGTATTTCCTCTTATGATGGTCTAATGCTACACAACACTGCATTCTTTAAACAGTAATATACCCTTGTATTACCAAAATGGCTTTCAAGATTTAGTCCCATTCCCAATATTACTTTTGGCATGAACTTGTACAATCTTACAATGAAGTTTGTAAAATATATTCAACATAAACTTCTACTATCTTCAATATAAGAACACACAGTATACTATATTCAACATTAATTTCATGTCTTTATAACAAGACTGTATATAATATTCAACATAAATTTCAAAAATGATTAAAAAATAGCTTTCACCATAAACTTCTGGAATCTTCACTGTTATAAAAAATTCTCACTATACTTACTGACAGACTTTGCAAAGCTCTTCAAGTTGGCTTTTTCTTTGCTTCCTAAGCTCATTAAACTTCCTCCTGGAAAAAAAAAAAAAAGTGTACCATCAATTAACAGAGAAAATTAATGTAGTCTAAGAAACAAATACTTTTCCAATTCTATCTGAATATCAAATACAACTGGAAAATTTTTTAAAAACCTTATCTTGTCTAATACACATTCCTGTGGTCTGATTATTCCGCAATGTATTCACTACAACCCACTGCCAAAATGTTGCCCACAAAAAAAATGTAAAGTAAACCCTCCATATACAGAATGCTCTTTTAACTAAATTCAGTTTTAATGACCACCCTGAGCTGGCTGTACATTACAGCATGTTCATTTAACAAATTTTTGTTCAGTAAAATAATGGACAGGTGGGACACCGACAAGACTGGCGTCCCTACACACACACACAAACACACACACATACACACTTAGTGGGGCCTATCTATGATATTATAAGATTTTCCATAGAAAGTGGAGAGCTACCTAGTGAATGGAAAACAGAAAAATACAGTTCTGATTTATAAAGGTGGTAACAGGGAGGTCCTGCTTAACTACAGACCAAAGTCCCTCACTAGTATAGTCTGCAAACTGTGTTAAATTTCATCAGAAAAAGATGGATAAAATTCAACTTATTGAGCTTCTATAGTAGAATGGTAGATATTGTTCAAGAAAGGGAAGGATGGGTAGACTGCATTTACCTGGCTATAAAGAAGGCATTTGATAGAGTGCCACACATAAGACTATTATAGAAACTGAAAACCTATGGAGGTGCACATGGGAAATTGTTGAAATGGATGGAAATTATTTGATGGAAAAACAAATGAGATCCGTAATAACAGACAAGTTTTCCCAGTGGAAAAAGGTAACTAGTGTAGTGCCCCAGGGTTTGGTTTGGCCCCAATTATGTTCTTGATATATATAAATGACATGCCTGAAGGGCTGAGTA
Organism: Coenobita brevimanus; assembly: GCF_032717465.1. Classification (NCBI taxonomy): domain Eukaryota; kingdom Metazoa; phylum Arthropoda; class Malacostraca; order Decapoda; family Coenobitidae; genus Coenobita; species Coenobita brevimanus. Next base: position 30,194,023 of record NC_137039.1, on the reverse strand, counting down.
CTTATAAGAGTTTATTTGCTGATGATGCAAAAATTATGTATATTAAAGAAGTAAATTGTTGTAAGGTTTAACAAAAAGATCTAGTTAAACTCTATAAGTGGAGTCAAATGTGGAAAATGGAATTCAATACTAATAAATGTCATGTCCTGAAAATGGGAGTCAGTGAAAAGAGACCGAGGTATGTGTAAAGATGGGAGATGAAAAGAAAAGGACACACGATAACCTATCGACAGAGAGACATAAACAGGATTCGGAGGGCTAGGTTTACAATGGAAGAGTTGAGAGGTAAGATGGGACTGGAGTGTATTGGTGATGTGATGAGAAGATGAAGACTGAGGTGATCTGGGCATGTGGAGAGGATGGGGGACGATAACTGGGTGCAGAAAGTGAGAAGCATTAATATTACGGTTGGGTTGCAAAGGGCAGACCAAAAAAAGACCAGGGATGAGGTCATTAAGTGTGACCTCAGGGTTAAGGAACAGAACAGAGAGGTTGCCTGAGATCAAGCAGCATGGACAGCCACCATTAGGTGACCAACTTCGACACATGCAGGCATGTTGGAGCCTTCAAAAACAAAACAAAAAAAACAAAATGATTACTGGAGGAACTTACAGACTACTGACCAACATGAAAATGGCATTCAATTATATGGAAGAAAAGATGCTGAGAGAGTTAATACTGACCATGATAAGACCGAGACTGGAATACAGTATGCTGCAGAGATATAGTCACCACATTTTAAAAAGTATACCACTAAACTAGAAAGAATACAAAGGATAGCTACAAAATTGACACCAAGCTTTAGGGAGTTGTCTTATGAGGAAAGATTAGAAAAGATGAAATTGCCAACCCTGAGACAAAGAAGAGAGAGGGAAGATTTAATTGCTATGTCTAGAGGAGTAAGAAGAATAGAACAGGTGGACAGAGAGGACCTCTTTGTGAAAGATGATGGAAGAACAAGAAGACACAAATTAAAGTAGAAGAAGAGTCGATGCCTTAGCGATGTAAAAAAAAACTTAGTTTTCCAAAAAAGAACTATAGACAAATGGAATAATTTGGAGGAGGAGGTGGTGCGAGCAGAGAGCATCCATATGTTTAAATCTAGATTGGATAATAAACAATTGTAGAAATGAGACAGGACAACATGAGCATAGCTCAAATCCTGTATAATACAATTATGTAAATACAGTAAGGTAAATACACGTGAACTCTGGAACTGTCTCCCTCTGTCTGTATTTCCTGCTTCCTATGATCTCCAGTCTTTCAAACGCAGTGTGTCCAGGCATCTCGAAATGATCGGACCTTGAATTTGGCTCTCTCTTGTATTTTGTTTTTCTCTTGGAAGGAACAACAATTGCGGGCTCGCAGCCTTTGGTTCCTTCTTCCTCGCATAAAAAAAAAAAAAAAAAAAAAAAAAAAAAAAAAAAAAATGCACGCACGCGTGCTCCTCATCTCGTAGAACGTCTCATCAGTCTCTGGGTGACCAGCATTGTGAGAGGAGCCATAAACAGAGCATTTATTGAGAAAAAGAGCCAGACCTAGCTGTATGTTACTGCATATGACTGTATGGCCAAACAACACTATAATTAACACTAATTAACAATTTTCATTCAGTAAAAGTCACGATGCCTGGGACATAACCGAACAGCATGGTGTTCGGGTTTAACATCAAGGGTCTGGAACCAACTATAGTCACAGCGCACAACTCTGAGGTTGTCATTATCATAACCTGACAACCTACCAGTCAAAAGTGTGTCCAGTTTTGTATCATATTATACACGAACCATATTATTATGCACGAATACAGTATATTATACATGAATATTATTAGATACAAAGATATTATACACGAATCACATGAGTCTCATATTACTGGATACATGAAATCGGATGCACTGTTAAGGGTAGGTTGCTAGGGCGTGAAAATAACCTCAGAGTCGCATGCTGTGACTGTAAGTTTGTTATATCGAGGGTGTACTGTATATGTATGGATAGTTTTTTTTTGTTATATCGAGGGTGTACTGTATATGTATGGATAGTTTTTTTTAAACAGCATTTCTGATGACTAAAACCTGTCGAATCATGAAAAAGTTGCATGGTTATGGTTATTTTATCTTAGGTATATGAGTACTGTACTCTGCATTCATTCACTACTACCTGTCCTGTATAAGTGTTACAGGTGCTCTTAAAATCAGAAGTTCCCTAACACTTTCCTGCCAGCTATGGCAATGAAGGGTGTTGAATGAAATAAGTACACAAGAAAAGAGTATGAGAAGGATGGATACTTCATGACATTTAGGGAGAAATGAGTAATATGAATGACAAAGACAATCCTGGCTGGGATCTGTCAGCAAACCTTTCCTCATGACAGGATATTTACCATAAAACCAAATATACCAAAGTAAATAAGGGTTCAGTTGACTTTACACTTAAAACATGATAATGGTCTCTATTCAGGCTGCTTCCAGGTGATTCCATTCACCATACGAAAGACCATTCATACTGATAAGTTAGAAATGCAGCTGTCTCTATTAATCCTTTCATGACAACGTCTTATGGTGGCATAAATATAGATAAATAACATCATAACAGAGCAATAAGAAGTTAACTGACACTGTTTCAAATCCCTTCACTATCCAACTTCTTTCCTACTATGACTAAAACAGTCTTATGCAAAAAATATAACTCCCTTCTTAACCCTTTGCTGTTATGGACATAGATAAATACACAGCTTTATGCTTATCAAAACCAGACAAACTTATTCAGCTTTATATTAAAAAAAAAAATAATAATAATAATAATAATAATAACAAAAATAAAAAAGGACCAAAAGCTACATACTCTCAGGTACCTTAACTCAAACTACAGATTATACAATTTTTACTTATACAAATCCTGTCATTTGACCCTTCCAACCTGGTGATCTATTTTTTCAGGTTAATTCTTCCTGCATCCAGATTATTAAAGTCAACTTTAGAAATAATTCTCGAACTGAAGGAGGTTAGATTTTATCTCCATTATTCCCCACACTACCTGGGACTCCTCAAAGTTAAATAGAATCAACTTAAAGTAGCAAGAATGAAACAAAATACATCATTAGAGTAAATGGGCTGATGGTCTACAAGCTACCATACTCTGATTAAACTCTTCAATCTTGCTGCTGTTCTCAGATACTTTGTTCAGACCACCTACAGATAAAAAGATGTTCTGGCAAATAAAGAGTTCACAACTTTATTACAATTATACACAGATTCACCCTTTATTGTCCCATTAGAAAAGTAGCAACCCTGGACTTGGCTACTCAGTCCCAACAATTAAAAATTCAGGCTGACCAGTTACTAATCCCCAAGTGGCATTATGTAAGCAATAAACCCTAACTACCCCTTGGCTTCAAACCATTATACACTACATCCACTTGGAGTACCATATCCTCCTACACCACCAGGAGTCTAATGTTGGCCATACTTTTATTGCTCGATATATTAAATGGTTTCCTCAGTTATACAAACTCATTTATTTTGTCACTCAGTGCAGAGCCACCTAAAGGTAGCATTACATCAAGTGAGTGGATGATAGCTCCCTCATCTACCCACTACAGTACAATGATTAATTTCTTCACCGATAAATATGTGATGTACTCTTAAGTACAGGGTATATCATTTAAACTAACTACTGTGCATCAAGTATGTTAAACTGAGAGATATTACAGCAGCTAAAGAATTCACTGCTACCTCAATTTTTCAGTATTAAACAAACCAGTACTTTTATCTACAATACTTAATCATGCTACGAGTTGAGAAAAATCATTAGCAGTCAAAGATTAACGTACATACCAAGATTTTTCAGCGACGTTTTGGAATCACTCTTTTCTTTTCCTGGCGATTTTGTTCATTAAAAAAAAAAAATCATTAGCAACCAAAGATAAATACAGTATATATACAGTACGGGCAGCCTTCATTTCAGGTCACAGTATGTTAAAACAAATCTCATAATCTTTTCTAAACAAATGATGCTGTACAATTGGGAGAACTGGCAAATCAGCATCACAGTAAAACTTTAATAATTTTTTGTAAAACACGTGGACCTGACTGAAACAATAATGAAAATAATACATTATTCACAAATACTAATACTAAATCAAAATAAAAAGAACTGAAGAATTATTCTACATTTTTTTTACACCATTACTGATATGGCATCTTTTTCATTTTCACTTGACACAACAGGCAGATTTTTTTAGTTGCAGACTAACTATACAGTACATGATTATCCTGTACAGTATCCAGTTCAAAGGAATTATAAACAGTAAAGACATTATACAATATATAACCAGCAACTACTGTAGATATTTTTTCTGCAATGTTAATGAATTATTCTTTTCATATGACACATCTGTACATCAGGTAAAAATTTCAAATACAACATTCAGAATAACTTGGGTACTGAAGATTATAATAGCTTAGGGGAATTATTAATATTAAAAAATTATTGTACATACCTAGATTTTTCAGCGACGTTATTGATTTATTCTTTTCTTTTTTATTTGAGACATCAAGAAGGGAGCCTGATTTAACTGTGAATGCAATTTTAATCTCCAGCTCCCCCCTTTCCTTCTCCCCCTTCTTCTTGTCCTTGTCTGGCTTGCCCTTCAGCCGATGCCATCTGTAAGAACAAGAATATAGTAAAACCATGATTAAGTCAGGACTCGATAAGCTGCAACTTTAGATTATGTATGAGTGGCTAGGCTCTCACACTTTTTAATAGGTCAGAATATTCTATTAAAAAAAAATAATAATAATTCTTACCCCTACTGAGATGTAGGAGATCAATGCTCAGCTACCATGCTCCACTACATCAAGAGTTGATAACTAGCCTACTTTCCTGGTGGCATTATATGATTAAAACCTTCAGTCACCTCTTGTGGAGTGAAACAATGCAAATGCTATGGCTGTCACTCAGAATGAGGTGTTCTAACCCCTTCAATCGGATGACATATTTTGCATTTCTATTCTGTGTCATCTGGACAATTTTGTAAAACTTCCAAGTGATATCAAACAGTGACAGGGCTAATGAGGGCTATATCTAACCCCTCCAGTTCAAAAAGTCACATCAAGCTAAATAAAACTGACATGCAGCACCAAGAATAAAACAAAAGATAAAGTATGTCATCTGGCTGAAGGAGTTAAATAAATACACTCCCAATACAAACTGTCAACACACCACCTCATTTCAATAACAGCACCTCTGTGAAAGAATTAAATCATACTGCTACAAGTCTTGTAGTGAAACAAGTTCCATTAAGTCTCTGCAATCTAGAATCAAAACTGCTTTTCTATAACCTTCATTTCCTCTTGTTTGCATCAAACTCACATATGCAAATGCTAAAAAATAACACAGATTCATATATTCTACCCTTCTCTGTATTCCTGGGCCCTCTTGTATACTCAAACTCTAAGGCTCTCAAATTATTATTATTATATATATATATATATATATATATATATATATATATAAATCATACCTGTTTCTGGGCCTCTCATAGACGTCAAACTCTGAGAGGGGTAAGTTGACCATTCCAAGGAACTCATCCAGGCCGATAGCATTGCGATGGTAGACTGTAAGGGTCACTGATGCTGTGTTGCCCTGGGTGGGTATGGCTCTGCAGGTGAAAAAAGGAGGTGGTTCATTACAGTGCTTATAATTATGTTACAGAAATCATAGAAAACAAGATAATTCCCTGTACCTGCATAATTAATGCCTTCAGTCTGATGGTGTCTTGTTTTATCCAGACAATCTCATTCAGCTTTGGAAAGACATCTCATACTAAGAAAGTTCATGAATTCGATACCTAACACCTTGTTCCACAAAGCTGAAGAAATATAGATGATGGCAACAGGAATAAAAGATGTAATCAAAGTGACAGGGTTACTGTCATATGGAAAGATGCATTATTGTATTTTCACTTGTACTTTATCACCTGTGTAGTTGAAGACAAAAATATCAATCCACATTGTACATGAACATTAATTAAACTCTTACATAATTTTTGGAAAAGCTTGTTGCATTCCACAGATCATGATCAAGCTCAGTGTCATTATTAACCAAAGTGAATTGAATCAATGCTTATATTCACAAACGAACATTATCAAAACCATAAAAGGACAATTACCAACTCTTTCTCCATTACCAGAATCACAAACAATGTAGAAATAACAGACAACAGAAAACAATAGTCCATCTCTCTCTAATTAGCGAAGACTTACACTCCCACAGAAAAACAATATGCAGGAAATATGCATAATACAACACACACAATTGGAGTATATGGGAGAGTGATGTGAATTCCCCATTAAAACCAAAACAATGGGACTCTGGACAATGAAACACAAGACAACAATGCAACAATCAAACAAATAGCTCTAATATGCAAGAAATGCCAGGAGGTCAATTATGGATGATGTGACAAAGTACAGTAATGTAACATCTATTCGTTTATATACTGTATATTTGTTTTTGAAAGCAGTGATAAGAAACAGGGAAGTGAGCATGGAAGTGAAAAAGTTACTACATGACAGTATTGTGATACCAACTCTAATGTATGGAAGTGAAGTTTGGACATTGTTGGAAGGACACAAGTCAAGAGTGAGAGCAGTGGAAATGAGTTATTTAAGAGGAGCCTGTGGAGTCACATGGAGAGACAGGCTGACGAATGAGGATATAAAGGAGCATTGTGGTGTGGATGTGGATGTGATAGGAGTGTTATGAGGAACACACTGAGGTGGTTTGGCCATGTGGAGAGGATGGAGGGTGAAAGACTGACGAAGAGAGTGTATGTGAGTGAGGTGGAGGGGGGAAGAGGGAGGGGGAGGCCAAGGATGAGATGGAGGGATGGGGTGGAGAGGTATATGAGAAAGGGGGATGTGAGTTGGAAGCAGGGCAGTGAAATGGCGGGGGACAGGACGACGTGGAGGCGATTTGTTTGTGGCCACCCCAAACGGGATTGAGGCGTCTGGCAATAGATAGATAGATAGATATTTGTTTATCTATACTTCCTTACCTACTTACATATCATTATCTATATGTATCTACCTATCTACCTATTTATCTGTCTGTCTTTTGCCTGACAATGTACACTGTAAAGTGTGGCCTTGATAAAAAGACCAACAAGCATTTCTGTCCCTACTCAACAACACTCACTCTCTCCAATCTTATGACACCTCTTAATCTACTCATCACAACTGGCCCACTATTAACACCTATTAGGTGTTTTCTTTCAGTTAGAGCTACCAAACAATTTTACTCAACACAGGAGCCAGTACTCATACAGAAAGGGATCACACAGGAGGATAATCATATGTGTCACCTGGCTCCACTCCCACACACCTGACTCACCTACTTCTTTATCTCTCCTACCCCACCATCTCACCTAGCCTCACACACCCATACTGGAGACATGAGGTTATGTTCTCCTAAAGCCCTTTTATTCCAACTTGGCCTAAAATTTCCTGCTCTCCATCTTCAGTTCTGAGTTGAAACAATAGAATAGAGGAGAAAATTGTGCTAGTCACTAAGAAGCGCTATGGAAACGGTGCAGAGTCATAAGATTGTCTTCTTCTTCCATTGAGCTGCATGAAACAATTACAAAAAATAAATAAATAAATAAATAAATAAATAGGGTCCATGTTAGTGTAAATGGCGTGATGTTTAACTGGCTCCAGAACACACCATCCTTTAAGATTTTATTTGCACTTGCATCTTAATATTCTCAGATATATTTCTGAGATATATATTTTTGAATCTCGATATAATGCAGTACAATATGTAGTAATAAATTACATGAGGATATTAACTGATCATGTGAAAAATACCGTAAATGCCAAGGAATAAAGTTATACTACATGAAAATACAGAACTATCATGTGTGTGTGTGTGTGTGTGTGTGTGTGTGTGTAGTGGGGGGGAACTGTGCGATAACATAAAGATAAATAAATGACAGGACAAATAAATGTGAGATCAGAGGTGGTGAGAGAGCCAGATGGACGGACAGTGGGTATTGGTGCTATGAGGGTGAGGTGAGCCTGTGGTGTGGCTACGGTGAGACCGGAAGAATTGGGATAACAAGGTGGGGTCAATCACATGCAAATACCCCCCACCAACCCCCACCCTATCCCCACTTACTCCCACCCGTCCCCCTCCCCCTCCCCACCGACCTACCACCATCTCCCACACCTACTTTCAGTATTATCTGCATTACAATCAATTACTGTCATCACTACTACTGCTGCTGCTGCTGCTGCTGCTGCTACTACGACTACCACTACTACTACACCGAACGGTAATATTAAAACAATGAGATCCATTGAAAAACATTAAAAAAATAATAAAGTGGTGGCCAAAATTAACCTTTTCCCATGCTGGAGAGAGAGAGAGAGAGAGAGAGAGAGAGAGAGAGAGAGAGAGAGAGAGAGAGAGTGGCGTATTGGATACAAAAGCATTTTCCACAACCTAATCAATTCAGCAAACAAAGAAAAGTAAATACAAAAGACGAAGATACAATAAATACATGAATAGCAGCGTTGATCCGGAAAAAAAAGCAAATCAGGAAAAATATATACATAGGTTAGGAGGATAAATCAAAACTAAACAAACACACTTCTCAGTCTAATTAGGAATTCTCACATCTGCCTGGCGTGGAAAAGAGAAGAGGGAGGTGGAGGTGGAAGAGGGGAAATGGAAAGGGGAAGGCAATTAGATGGAAGAGGAACGAAGAGAAGGGGAGAGGAGGGGGAGGGAAAGATTAGAGAGGTAAAGGAGGAAAAGAGGAAGAAGAGAGGGGGAGGGGGACGGGGAGGGGAAGAGGAAAGGGGAAGGGGTAGGTGAAGGGGAAGGGGAAAAGGAAGGTGGAGGTGGAGGGGAAGGGGAAGGTGCAGGGGGAGGGGAAGGGGAAGGTCCAGGGGGAGGGGAAGGGGAAGGTCCAGGGGGAGGGGAAGGGGAAGGTCCAGGGGGAGGGGAAGGGGAAGGTCCAGGGGGAGGGGAAGGGGAAGGTGCAGGGGGAGTGGAAGGGGAAGGTGGAGGGGGAGGGGAAGGGGACAGTGGAGGGGGGAAGGGGACGGTGGAGGGGGGAAGGGGACGGTGGAGGGGGGAAGGGGACGGTGGAGGGGGGAAGGGGACGGTGGAGAGGGAGGGGAAGGGGACGGTGGAGAGGGAGGGGAAGGGGGAGGGGAGGAAGGGGAAGGGGGAGGGGAGGAAGGGGAAGGTGGAGGGGGGAAGGGGAATGGGGAGGTGGAGGGGAAGGGGAAGGTGGAGGGGAAGGTGGAGGGGGGAAGGGGAAGGTGGAGGGGGGAAGGGGAAGGTGGAGGGGAAGGTGGAGGGGGGAAGGGGAAGGTGGAGGGGAAGGTGGAGGGGGGAAGGGGAAGGTGGAGGGGGGAAGGGGAATGGGGAGGTGGAGGGGAAGGGGAAGGTGGAGGGGGGAAGGGGAAGGGAGGAAGTGAAACTGGTTAATATAGCCTTGAAAGCACCACTACCAACCCACACATTCCTTCACTGTAATACCTATAAGCACGTACAACACACCTCAGTACGTCTGTGTAGTACGTGCTACTATCCATCCACCTATCCTGTATTATTATTATTATTATTATTATTATCTAACTCTCTCTCTCTTTAGATCTGGTTCTCTCCCTCCCTCCCTATCTATCTACCTATCCATCAATCCATCCATCCACCCATCGCTTCCCTGACGCAGCATCCAGTAAGAAGAGGCCTCAACAAAAGGACTACGGCATTCCTGTCACATCCAGCCTGAAGCTAAGCACTGCACTCCTAAACCATGCACGCAGCGACGCAATAAACACACACGTGTACAGTACCTGTGTGTAAGTGACTTAGTCCTACACCAACATGACTCCAAATACCTGGTACATACATACATATACATAAATGCACAAATAAGCTAAAATAAATATCAACTATTACATACATATATACATACATATATACCTGCATGCACACATACATACACTAATATCAACTCAGAAAATCTAACACACACACACACACACACAAATACGCATAGCCTACGCAATTTCTCTCTCTCTCTCTCTCTCTCTCTGGGGTGGGGAAGGTTACATGATGCGTTCTTAATTACTTAATGATTTACTCCATCCAGGTCATTAGGGTGATCTATGGTCGAAGGGAGGGGAGGGGAGGGGAGGGGAGGGGAGGGGGAAGAAATCTGAGAGGGAGCTGGTGATTGAGAAAGAGGATGTGGGAAAGGGAGAGGAAGATGGAGGGGGAAGGGAAGGGGAAGATGGGGGGGGAAAGGGAGAAGACGAAAGGGATGAGATGAGGGGAAGTAATGTGGAATGGAGAGAGAGAGAGAGAGAGAGAGAGAGAAAAGACGAGAGAGGATGGAGGGAAGAGAAAGCTGGGGGAAGGAGGGGAGAAAGGAATTAGGAGACGAAATGGGGTGAAGGAGACAGGAGATTAGGGGAGAATGAGAGGGGAGGGAAAAAGAGGAGATGTAGGAAATGGAGAGATGGGAGAGATGGTGATGGGGAGAGAGAGAGAAATTGGAGGGGATGGTGGGAAGGGGAAGAGGAGGAGAGGAAAGGAGAGGAAGAGGGGGGATGGGAGAGGAGGAGGAGAAGGAATAATTACAGCAGAACCTCCTCCCCACCCCGCCAGAAATCCACTCTCTCTACGCAGGAGGGGAAGACCGAGAAAGATGTGGAATTAAGTGGTGGAGCACAGGAGGGAGGGCGGCTTGAAGGGGTGGTGATTCTGAGACCACCCTGGACAGAGAGATAGATGGAGATAGAGTTGAAGGGTAAGAAAGATGGACAGACATGTAAATAGGGACGTGAAGATGTTGTCTCTCTCTCTCTCTCTCTCTCTCTCTCTCTCTCTCTCCCACCCACCTACCCACAGAGAGAGAGAGAGAGAGAGAGAGAGAGAGAGAGAGAGGCATAAGGACTATAGATACTGGGACAACTAAAGATACATATAAGTAGACATCCAACGAAACATACATACATACATGCATGAGCACACAAATACATACAAACATATATACAAACATTAACTACGTTTTTTAAGAGCGGGTTTAATTCTATACAGGTAAATATGATACACGTGATTGGGAAGGGATCTGGGGGAGAAACTAGCCAGGACTGGTCACGTGGGAAGCGGAGTAGGTAGGTAGGTAGGTAAAGTTGACAGGTAGGTGAGTGGGTGGACAGGCAGGCAAGAAGATTCAAAGGAAGGAAGGAAGGAATGAAGGTAGATAGATCGGTAGGGCGGTAAACAGGTAGTTAAGCAGACACGTAAGCATGTAGGTACAGGCAGAAAGACGGGTAAGTGCACAGATTAAACTTCAGCAGACATACACAGCTAAAGATGCACGTGAACACACAGTAACGCTATATTCTGTATACATTTAAACGGATATCTTAATCTCTTATCAGTTCACACGAGGCCAGATTTCTTCCTCAAAAGAAAGTCATAACGAGTTGCCCCTTCCCTCACGCTGGCTCCGTAGAAATGAAAATATAATAACAAATACACTATATAAGTAAAAATGAAAGTATCGATAAACAAACAGATCGAATGCCATTATATCCCTGTGCCGCAATAATAATATAGCAACATCCTGGCGACTACGATAGCAAAGAGGAAGTTTCACACACACACACACACACACACACACACACACACACACACACACACACACAGATAGAGAGAGACCATATTCCTACCCACTTTATGGACAATCTTACATCCTGAAGACTGATAGCATCAAGAATTTCACAGACAGGGAGACACAGACAGCAAGACAGATAAAGACACACAAGGCAAGCTCCATTCTCCTATATAAAAATAATCTATAACACGCTGTGAATGTCCTACCACCAATACAGACAGACAGTTGAATATACCTACACCTATACAGAAAAATGGGCATAACACATAGGAGATAAAGGTGCATACAGAGAGATAAACAAAGAGTAACTTTTCCTGTTTGCCGTACACGTTAACAGCATCCTGAGGGCTGTGATAGCAAGGAGATAGCTTGTGGGTCCCTGGTTTCAGTGTCTAGCATCTAACTAACCTAATCAAATCTAACCTAACCTAGTCTAACCCAACCCAACCGATCCTCTACCCAACACTATCCTACCCTAACCTGACCAAAGGTATCTTACCCAATCTGACCCCCCCCCAAAAAAAAAAAAAAAAAAAAAATCTAGCCTATTCTAGTTTGATATATATTTTAATCAGACCCAGCCCATCCTAACTCAGCCTAGTCCAACCAAACCAAACTTAACCTACCACAGCTCAACGTAGCCTAGCCTTACCCAACAACTAAACCTTACCTAACATAAACTAACTCCCCAATCTAACCTTGCCTAACAAAATCCAAGCTAAATTACCCGAAGAAAAATAGTCTAACTTGACCTCACCTACCCTAACCTAACCTAACTTACCTTAGTCTACCACACCCAAAGTAACCTAATCAGACTCAATCAACCTAACTTCTAACCTTATCTGACCACACAGAGCTTTCATTCTTATCTATAGCCTTATACAGCTGACTTAAAATGGTAATCGTTATCAGTGTGTTATCACAAGGCAATATGCGTGTGTGTGTGTGTGTGTGTGTGTGTGTGTGTGTGTGTGTGTGTGTGTGTGTGTGTGTGTGTGAGAGAGAGAGAGAGAGAGAGAGAGAGAGAGAGAGAGAATCTTGAAAACAGAGACAGCAGCACAACCCTGGTATCAGCTGATCTGCACCCGTGACGTCACTTCCCTGGGTTATGACGTCATCGAGCCATTGTTGACATTTTCCACTGCTGCCGGATTCAAAGTGACAATGGGGCGTGTTCTCACTGCCTAGGGATATTTCGTAACACCTCTTCCTCTGCGATTAATTCTTGCCTGTTACACATTAACAGGCTCTTGTTCTGTTACTGACGAAAATTGTGTCGATATACGGTAAGTCGATACTTTCCCCTTCAGATACACATGATACAGATTAACATAAAGAGAAATACGTCTATGCGTTATACAAACTGAGGCATAGATAGACAGATAGATAGGTTTAATATTTAACACAGACATACCACAGATAAAGATAAACCTAGATGGAAATACAGTGACATAAAACAGATGATATGTGACGGTGTGTGAGGCAGAAGACTACTGGGACCCAGGGAACGGGTTGCCTACAGTCACGTCCAGAATAAAAAACAAAAGGCTAGCAGATACACCTACAGATGAAAAGGTACTTACATGTACAAATAGTCAATCTGCTTCATATATATACTAAGCCTATACAAACTAACACAGACATAGGCCTACAGAAAGATGGACAGAAAGAGACAGAAACAGACGGACAAAGACAAAGACAGACATAGCCTACAAAAGCAGCAGCAGTTCACTGTACTCTGTTGGTGGTTGGTGTGTTAGTAAGAACTGTGGCACAACATAGCATTTGGTCACTTCCTACATAAATGCATGTATACATACATAAATACATATATACAAACATATACCGGTATCATTCTTTACTCCTTGCACAACTCTCTCTCTCTCTCTCGTACTATCACCCCTACCACTCCTCTCCCTCTCACTATATCACCCCTTGCACTTACCACTATCACAGTTCTCTGTCAACACTACCACCATGTTATGCTCTCTCTCTCTCTCTCTCTCTCTCTCTCTCTCACACACACACACACACACACACACACACACACACACACACACACACACACACACACATTTTTACTAAAGATAAACCACCTAACCAAATGCTCTTCACCTCCCCCCAGCAATGCTTAGTGACCCTGCAGGTGAGCGGAGGTAGAGGTGACCTTAAAAGGGTCAAAGGTCACGAGGGCAGTCAGGGGGGCAGTCTGGCTAGCGGGTTTACTGGGACTGGGGCGAGGAAAAACAGGTCTGTGGTATGTCGAGGTGGGTAGAAGAAGGGGGAAGGGAGGTGGAGACAAATGGTAAGAAGGAGAAAAGAGAAGCGAAGACAGCAGAGGGGAAGGGAAGAGATGGCTGAAGAGAACTGTTAAAGAGGAGAGAAGAGGCGAGAGGACAGGAGATGAGAGGAATGGAGAGGACGAAGTAGGAGATGAGAGGAGAATGAGAAGAGGAGGAATAAATGTTTAAAAGAGGAGAGGTAAGAGAAGATGACGAGGCAAAGACACTAAAAGCCATAAGACAAGACTAGGGTGAGGAGGCTAACATATTTACAAAGGGCACACACAAACACAGACCATGCAGATCTTAGAGTCCCAACACATACAAGAACCGGTCTTAAATGGTGTAAAATCTATACCTTTGTTTTGTAAGAAAAGGATAATACACCAAAAGGATGGTCGGATACTAAAATTAGAGAGAGAGAGAGAGAGAGAGTAGGTGCTGGTGACGAAGATTTATAACACACAACAGTTACTCCAGGAAACAGCCATGAACTTTACGATCCAAGAATATAAACGATGTGAGTGAGTGAGCGAGTGGGTGAGCAAGTATACATGAGCGAGTACGTGGGTGAGTGAGAGATTGTGTGAATGAGTGAGAGTTTGCGAAGACACCAGAATGACAGAGTAAATATTCGTGCACACAAACTTTATAAAAATACAAAATATGGACAGAGAGACAGACAGACGGCCAGATATAGATCGGCTGATAAAGACAGATAAAGAGAGATAGAAATATACTGTAGATACATGGATGGATGAACAGACATAGACAAAAACTGGTATAGAAGTTGCGCCCGTGCTGTGGTCTACGCCTTTATAATCTGTCACGGTCTCATACAGTTTATTGCGGCTCTTAGGTCTCTCTCTCTCTCTCTCTCTCTCTCTCTCTCTCTCTCTTATATCTGCCCTCCCTTCCTTCCTTTCTGGACTGGGAGGGAGGCTCTACTACACATTCAAGCTGCTGTGTGTGTGTGTGTGTGTGTGTGTGTGTGTGTGTGTGTGTGTGTGTGAGAGAGAGAGAGAGAGAGAGAGAGAGAGAGAAATGATGTGTAGAGAGGTGAGGTGTAGTGAGACGGACCGCTATACAAGTCCTAACCTAGCCTAGCCTGTAGGTAGTAGTCCGTTACCTAGCACCCCCCCCCCTCTCTCTCTCTCCCCGTAAGCCCTTACTCCACTTCAAAACACCCGCATTCCCATACCACTCATCTTCTTCCTCCATCCCCCTCTCCCCTCCCTTCTCTCTTTCCTTCCTTCTTTTTTCCTCCTCTTCTCTATTGTCTTTCCTCACATTCTCTTCTTCCTCCTGTTTTTCTCTTCTAACCTCTTTTATCTTTTCTCCTTCACTTCTGCAATTTCTCTTCATCTTCCTTCTCTCCCTTCCTTGTTACCTTCTTTTCTCCATTCCTTCTTCCACTCTCCCTCTCCTAATTCCTATAATCTCTTCCTTCTCCTTGTCTCCTTTCCGATTTCCTTCTTACCTTTCGTCCTCCTTCTCTTCCTCCGAACCTAGCCTACCGGGTATTCTTCTTCCTCCTCCTCCTCTTTGCTTCTTCATTTACCCTCCAGCAGACAGTAATGCAAGAGTGCAACCCAAACTAACCACTACACCACCTGACACACACACACACACACACACACACACACATTTCCTCTCCCCCCCCTCTCGTAACTTCCTGAGGCCATAAAGTAATGCTCATAAGTGGTGCGATAATAAAAAGTACAATCAACCACTACAAATACTCACATGCAATCTTCTTTTCCTGGCTAACAACTCATAACAAAGTAACCCTAGCATGACACACTAACATAACACTAGGACCACAATACACCCTACATCTCATAACAAAATAAGCACTTCAATCATATAACTAATAACTCACATGAACATACAACAAAATAACATAGCTTTCACATAACAGTGAAGTCTTTATCATAACAACGCCAAACAACATAGTATCTTAACTCGTGACTCATAAAATAAGTCATATCTATCACAGCACATACCACTTTAAAAAAAAAAATCGAAAAGAATAACATGACTTTCTACCACAATATTCATCATGCTGTGCGACAACCCTGGTCTAAAGTACCCATTGTTCTCTCTCTCTCTCTCTCTCTCTCTCTCTCTCTCTCTCTCTCTCTCTCTCTCTCTCTCTCTCTCTCTCTCCAAAATGAAAGGAGGAACTGAATGGGAAGTGAAAATGAAACAAGGAACTGAATGAAAGAGAAAATAAAGTGAAAGGGAAGGAAACAGGAGGAAGAAGGAGATGAGGAAGGGGAGGGGGAGGGAGAGGAAAGGAAGTGAACAGGTGGAGAGAACGGATGGAGAGGGAGTGGGGGTGAGGGATGGAGATGGGAGGAAGAGGGATGAAGAAGGGAGGGAGGAAGAGGGATGGAAGTGGGAGGGAGAGGGAGAGAAATGGGAGGATAAGGAAGAGATAAGTGGGAGGAGGAAGAAGAGAGAAGTGGGAGAGAAGAAAGAGGGAAGTGAGAGAAGGAAAAAGGGATGAGAAGAACAAACATGAAGGGCAAAGAGTGGATGGGAAGGAAAGAGAGGGGGGAAGGAAAGTAAACGGATGGGGAAGGTAAGTAAGAAGGATGTAGGAGGTGGAACGAAGAGGGAGGAGAGAAGGAAAGAAGAGAAAGGCATGGATGGATAGATGAAGGGAGGGAGAGAGGGAGGAAAGGAATGGCAGGGAGGAAGGGAGGAAGAAGGGAAGTAAGGGGAAGGGGTGGAGGTGCTTGGAGGTAAACGTCACCTGTTGTTTACCGTCTGAGTCAACCTTACGTGCTTGTTGTACAAACCACACCTTCCTTCTCTCTCTCTTCTCTTTTCTCCTGTGTGTGTGTGTGTGTGTGTGTGTGTGTGTGTGTGTGTGTGTGTGTGTGTGTTTCCTTCTTGTATGCATTCCTACCCGTCTCATTTATTTCCTGCCTTACCTTACATCACTCTCCTTTTCTGGCTCACCATACCTTAACTTTCTGCCTAACCTGCCTCACCTTCCTGTCTGACTCATCCCTATTCTTATCTCATCCTTCTTGTACCTCTCTCTCTCTCTCTCTCTCTCTCTCTCTCTCTCAATCCCTGCCCTAACTAATTTTCCTCCCCTCCTCCCAGTTCCGCCTTTCTAACTGTATTTCCACCTCTCGCTCTGCTTCTTCTCCCGTCTCTTGCTCTTCTTCCTCTTCTTCGTCGTCGTTCTCCTCCTCCTCTTCCTCTTTTCCCAGCACTCCATAGGCTTCTTCCATTTATGCTTTCTTCTTCCACTCCCTCTCACCACTCCAAGTTACCCTACCTCACGTATTCTTCAAATCTATCCTTCAGCTTCGTACTCGCTCTTCGTCCTCAGTACACACACACACACACACACACACACACACACACACACACACACACACACACACACACACACACACACGAAAAAAACGCAACACCCGTTCTTCCGTGGGTATAATAATAGTAAATATAATAATAACAATAATAATAATAACACCATTATCACCATCACCACCACCACCACCTACAACAACAAAATAATAATAATAATAATACCATCACCACCACCACCACCAACACCAATAACAACAACAATAACAAGAATAGTAATAATAATAATAGTAATAATAATAATAACAATAATAATAATAACTCACAGTTCACACTCCTCATGCCACTCCACGTTACTGGTCGCCTTCTCTTTGATCGAGGTCTGGAACTTGTCCTTACCCAGGGCGATAACAACGAAGGCGTCATTCGTGTCTGTGAGGGAGAGAGGGGGAGGGGTAAGTGGGTATGAAGTGGGGCGTGAGTGGGGATAGGAACTGAGAAAGGCGTGAGTGGGAATGGTGGGAATATGAGGGAAGTGAGTGGACGAATGGGCATTAGGAGAGAGGGGGTATGAGTGAGGCGAGAGGGAGTGGGAGAGGTGAGTGGGTTTAGAAGGGGGTGTGACTGGAGAGGAATGGGGATATGGAATGCATTTTTTTTTTTTAATGCAAGAAAGAACCAAAGGCCAGGAGCCCGCAAAATTGTTCCCTCCAAGTGAAAAGAAAAATACGAGAGCCAAATTCAAAAGAGAGAGAGAGAGAAAACGATGCGAGTAGGATGTCAAAGGGGTAGATGTGAGGAAATTATCTGAGTGGCAAGGTGGTGATATGAGTGATGACAGTTGAAAAGGTGAGTGGGGAGGAGAGGGAGATGAGTAAGGGAAAGGGATGAGCGAGAGAGGAGGAATGGATTAAAAGTAAGGGGGATGAGAAAGCAGGGAATAACGGGAGGGGGGGGTAACGTTACAGAAAGCTACAAGGACATACCGTGAATGATGTTGCCAGGAAAACAATACTACTTTAGTTGTGAGAGAAAACTATAGTGGAGAAAGGGAGATAATGGAATGAAGTGACTGGGGGAGAGGGAGGGGAGGATGGGGGAGAAAAGGAAATAAAGGAGTAGGTGGGGAAGAGCAAGGGGTGGAGTGGAGGAGGGAGGAGAATGAGTGGGAGAGAAAGAAGGTTGTAGATTGGGATGGGCCACTCAATGCTGCCTACACATGCACATGATGATGGTACGGGTCATACGCCCCTCTAACGCAATCAAGGACACACACACACACACACACACACACACACACACACACACACACACACACACACACACACACACACACCTAAGAGCCGCAATAAACTGTATGAGACCGTGACAGGTTATAAAGGCGCAGACCACAGCACGGGCGCAACTTCTATACCATTTTTTGTCAGTCTGTCCATCCGTCAGTGTATCTATATTTCTGTCTCTGTTCATCTGTCTATATCAGCCAATCTATATCTGGCCGTCTGTCTGTCTGTCTGTCCATAGTGTCGGGCTCGTAATCGTGAGGTTGCGAGTTCGCGCCCTGCCCGGTGGCTGGCGTGCTGGGAGGGGTAGCGCTCTCCTGTAACCCTAGCAGTGCTATATGATCTGATGAGGTCTAGCTCGGGGATTAATCCCATTTCCCTTTACACCGCTCGCTGGTGCAGTGGTAACGCTCTCGCCTGCCAACTGGTGGACGGGAGTTCGCGCCTCGCTCAGGTTGCGAAAAGTTTCACTGACGAAGTGGGTGGTTACTGTCCCCCTTGAGCAAGGGGACGGGTGTGTGGGTGTGTGAAGGTCACAGCCTTGCCCTTAGATCGGACTACATGAGCTCTCAGCTCCCTTCCGGGAGGGTAAAAGCTGACGATCACGACCATCAAGTGATCCTGACCGACCCGGTGAATTACACACACACGCAAGCGGAACACATACTGTACGTACACTATTTTTAACTTACCATATCTCACACAATAATGTTTACTCTCTCTCTCTCTCTCTCTCTCTAACCACCCCACCATTACCACATCAATCACCCTATTAATACCAAACAGTCAATTGGATCTCTCAGCTTTCCAAACAATCTTCACCACAGTCGCTAATTACGGTACAAAAGCAATGTAGTTTCACCTTAATATGGCCCAGATTTTCGTCCTTTTGCGGATAATTTCACATAACTACGTGTCAGAATATGATAAATGCTGGGGCTCAACAACCTCTCCTTAACACTTCTTCATGACTAACACCGTGGTGTAAATATAGTTGTAGCACAGTAGCAGCGAAAAGACTGATAGAGCTCTACCCCTGATCCATAGCTCCTCTTCGTGACTAGCATCGTAATGTTAATCTATTGCTACAGCTCAGCATTCAAGAAGGAGATGGCGATTCTACAAGTTCAAGAAATAACAGTATATTTCCCATTGTAAATTTAGCCCCCGTAATGCCAGAAGTCTCATCCCAAGCTCAAAATAATAATAATAATAATCCATCCACCCATCATCCAATCCAGTGCTGCTCCATAATAAATAAATAAAAGGTGGCAACAGGACATTAGACAAAATATACTAATATTATGGGTGGCTCTGTGAATTAAGCTGATACTCGTATTTTTATTCAATTTTCTTAATATAAAGTTACATGTACAGTATGTGAATAATTTGTTTACTTATTTACTTACCATCAAATTTATAAGCCTATTTACTTATATCCTTTTTTTATATTTAGTTATTCCAGTATTAATTATTTGCATGCTATATTCTTTTCAGTTTTTTTTATCAGCTAATTTCTATTTTATAT